>NW_027104135.1:0-125988 GCF_902728285.1 Clytia hemisphaerica | reverse complement strand
GTCAAAAACCAGCTTTTTTCCAATTTTCATCGAGTCACAGGAATTAATTCCTTGTTTGTTTTAATCTGAAATTTTCAGTAGGGGTGGCCAACATGGTTCCCTTGCTCATATCAAGGCGGCCCGGGATGGAGGTAACAGAATTTAAGTTTCAAAGTAAAATCTTAATTATCACCCAAAAAAGTGCCTTTTTTTGTCCATTTCTTTTAAATAGATAGTCCCAGCCTTATCCCTCCTTCAGTAAAGCTTCCAGGGGGGAGGCACGCAGTTACTACAAGACAGTATGACACTTACTACCGTGGTGGTACTGTATTCAGAAGTTATGAAAACAGTTACTACACAGTGTAGTAACTGCTGTTTGGGGGTGGTACCAAACACTAAAACTAGTACTTTTGTGTAGTAAGTGCTTATATTTTAATTCTTTTTAAAAAGAACTTTTTTTTTGTTATAAATGGACGAAAAAAAAATTTGAAATTTTTCTCAGACACAACTTTGAAATTATGCTTTCCCTAATTATCATTAAAATGTTCTCAGCTGTTAACCAAGTAAATTAAAAGAAAATCTAGCACAAAAATGCCTTTAGGTTGAAAAATAATTGCAATTTAGAGTAATTTCGAGCATGTTTTTGATGATATCACTCAAAAACAGGGGTGGTACCTGGAAATCTTTTCTGAAAACAGTTACTACCAAGGTGAAGTAACTGCAAAGGGTGGTGGTCCTGAAAAAAGTGTTGAAAAAGCACTTACTACACATCATGTCTTGTAGTGACTGTGTGCCCCCCTGAAGCTTCCTATACCTTTTGTCCTTCAGAAAAACCAAACATAATGGCCTTAATTGTTTGCTTTCAGTTCCTGTAGCCAGTAGTGTGACCCCCTGTATTTCTATTTTATTCCGCGCGGTTTTTCAATAGAGATGTCCCATGACTCAAATCCTGCAGTCTTATTGGACTAGAGAAAGCAAAAGTGAAATCGCACGATCTGATTGGATGAAAAAAAGACCCTGTGAACTGGAACCAAAAATAATTCTCATTCTAAAACAAGCTGGCGGCGAGAAAAGCACGTCTTTTGCTTTGGACAAAGAGTTGTAAATTCTGGTTGATTTTAAGGTTTTATTTTATCTTATCTCATTTACTTTAATTAGTAGATGTTTCTTCAATGTTTGGGGAAGGTAAGTCTATAAAATTTATTTGTTTTTCGGTGAAAAAAAAGTGTTTAAAAAAGCATTTAAAAAAGCATTTTTGGTGCTCAAGGTTTATTTTGAAGGACACTATGAACTGAAAGCAAACATTTAAGGCCAATATTTTTGGTTTTTCTGAAGGACAAAAGGTATAGGAAGCTTTACTGAAGGAGGGATAAGGCTGGGACTATCTATTTAAAAGATATGGACAAAAATAGGCACTTTTTTGGGTGATAATTAAGATTTTACTTAGAAACTTTAATTCTCTTACTCCCGGCTTGGGTCCCCTGATATGAGCAAGGGAACCATGTTGGCCACCCCTACTGAAAATTTCAGATCAAAACAAACAAGGAATTAATTCCTGTAACTCGAAAAGATTGGAAAAAGCTGGTTTTTGAATGTTTCTGATCCCAAAGTGCTATTTTTTGGTAAAAGCTATGCAATTTATGTTTGGATTTCTAGAAAGCTATAATAAATATTGCCAAAATCAATTTTCGCATTTTCGCAATTCTACCCTACGTAAACGCACGTGTTCCGAGAGCGTTTTGATTTTGTTAGACCTTAATTACGCAAAAAATCCAGACAAGTGCGCACCTAGCCTGGGAATCCAACAGAATCCAAGCGTTAAACTTTGTTCACAGTCTAGTTTATGATATTTTGGCTGCTTGTTTAACACTTGGCGCAGGTAACTCACCTGCAGGGACATTTTTCCCTGCAATGCAGGTTCAGCATGATTGGCCAGCTTTCGGGGTATCACTTAGCAGTACTTTTGCGCGCATTTTGATAATTTCGATGCGCGCTCATTATTTATGGTAAAAGCTGACTCTGCAGTAAAAAGGAAAACAAATGAAAATGAAAACATAGATTCATTTTGAAACAAAATGGCTGTTGGCTGGATGTCTAAATACATGTGGCTGATGTTTTGATGTGGTTTTTAGTAGTTTTGAAAGTCTTTAGAGCTTGTGAAAGAGTTTTTATGGGGAGTTGATTATGTGTGTTTGCCTCGGTTTCCAAAGTTCAGAAAGTTTGTCAACAAGGGTTCACACACAGACTGTTTATTATAACATTCTGTATCAGACTAATCTACCTGCACCAAGCTCTATAATTTTAGAACTTTGTGAGGTGAGGTATTTTTTGTCTTTTCTAAGATTATGAGCTTGGATTCCCAGGCTAGTGTGCACCCTCCTACCTATGGTTGATATTTTGGATGCTGCACGTTCGCAATTTATAGTCATTTTGTCTCATTTTAGGGGTCACTCACATATCGATGTTTCCTGCAACTAACGTCATTGTGACGCGAGGGGGTGGGGGGTCAGAGCCTATGACGCTAAGAAATTTCAACAGAATATCGATTTTCAAACCTGTAACATTTTGTATTCCATCCTTCGCTACACCGGCCATCTTAATTCAAACGCATAAAATATAACAGAGATGATATCCAATACCCTTCTGTTACGTTTGTAGGAATATGTTATTATCTCCCTAATCATAAAAACAGAGATACTGCAATAAAAAATAGATGGGCCGTATTTTGATATACAAGGGTGGCGCTGACGGACCATCTACATAAATATGACAAAACAACGGGCCGTTTGTCTGGGGACAAACAAATGTGAAAGTCATAAGTCAAAACCACTGGTTTTAAAACCGTGCGAAACGAAGCACAAAAATCAATGTGGCTGGAATATCAATATCTGTAATAGAGAAGAAAAATTACTTTCATCGATTTTTGGTATATTTATGTAAATGACGTTAAGAAAGGGGTAGCAACTCCAGAAGATTTTTCAAATTTTAATTTTTTTTTTCAAAACCTGTCCTATCTTGTAGAGCTTTGAAAAAGAAAGAAAATGAGGGGTCATAGGCCTCCAGAGGATAAGTGNTCCCGCTAGAGAATTAATGTTATCTCCACAATATGACAAAATTAAATTCACAGGTAAAGACTACTAAGAGGCCGTGGGTTGTTAACAATCTAAAAAAGCCACGGGCAGTTTGTTTTGATATCAACTTCGAAAATTTTGTTCTCTGCTCAAGTGGGAGGAAAAATAATGACAACTTTTCGAGAAAATGGCAAATAATGACAACTTGATGCGGCAGGTTTTTGAACCGCGGGCGGCTTACAGTAAACATAACATTAAATTCCATCGTCCTAAAGAGAAAAGTATCGGAATTCCATGAATTTTACTTAATTTTGCATTAAAGTATTGGCAATTCCATGATTTTTTTAGGTTAGGCGGCAATCACAAATCCGTTCTTTGCGGTCACGTGGTCGGGTCGGTCGGTCGTCGGTCGGTCGGTCGGTCTGTCCGGTCGGTCGGTCGTTCGTAAAAATTTTCGGGTTTACATAACGACAAAAAATGGCGCATGTAATGATAAACAAAGTCAAAATGCTGCGAATGCGCTAGAAATCGCTCGCAAAATATCGGCATTATATAATAAAATTTTTGAACGAAGGAAACGTCATCGACAGAAAAAGTCCGACAAATTTACCGACTCACTGACTCAATTCTACTCAATTTTCGAGAGTCGGTCGGGCGACGCGAAACGAAGATATTTGTGATTGCCGCCTTACAGTAACGGAATTCCACGGTTTTCATAGGCATTTTGTAAATTTGTTACAGAAATCCCGGACTTTCTTGAAAGCAATTTGCTACGGAAATTCCATATCGTCCATTAGGGGGGGGGGGGTAACGAATAAAAACAGGACCCTGCCGACGCACCGGACTTAACAAACACCATACACGCGAAAGTCCAGTGTAGAATGAGAATTTTTTTTACCACCGGACAATCTCTACACCGGACTTAAGGAAGTCGGATGTCCGGTGTCGGAGAAGGACATTTTTTTCCACCGGACAATCAAAACAGCGGACATGACCAGTCCGGTGCGTCCGGTGTTTCTTAATTTTTTGTTTCATTAATGTCCAGCGTCCAAAATTCACACCGGACTTATTGCGTCCGGCAGTTAGTCACACTAGGAAATCTAGCTTTCAGAACATCAGTCATCTACCGTAGAGTCGTTTAATCTCGACATACGTCTTGCAATCTCGACACCGGATCTGTAAAATAATCAAAACAAACCTTGAATGAAATTCTTGGTATCATTCTTATCGAACAAGTTCATCCATCAAACTAGAAGTTCAGTAAACATTGCAATCCTTTCAATTAAAAAAATAGCCAAATTATAAGCAGTTTTACACAACACACGAAACGCATGCAAACTTCCTCGTAACTTTCTCGTGTCCATCATTAAAATTTTACAACTTTATTACGCTTCAAGTTTTTTTTTTTTTTTTTTTTTAAATGGACAGCCTGTAGCATCGTGCGATCTTAGTATCAAGAATATAGTAATTAAATATTAAATTAAAACGTTAAATATTAAATATTAAAATACGTAGAGCTAGGAAATTCAAAGTTAAATAAAGAAAAAAAAATTGAAATCACGACACAAACAAAACTGAAAACTGAATCGAAAAACTGTCGAAATAGCACAACCTAGCGGGTCATGCCAAACTCAAAAGCAAAACAAAAGCAATGGTCAATACGGAAAAATAAGTACTAAAATCTATGAAAAGCTAACTTCAAATATTATTTAATAAGTCAATCTCATCAAACCTAAGGTTTGGTTTTAGTGTTCGTGTGCCGCGATACATGTTACGACGCTTCGTTAAAGCAAACGAAATTTTTTTCTGATCCAATTTTTGGTTTGAGACGCGTGAGATCTGTCTTATCAGCTAGTAGATTAGCTACGCTCCAAGAGTGCTCAGCTCTACACCCATTCCACATTCATGAAAATATCAACGGAGTGAATGATCCAGATCAACTTTGAGAATCGTTCGTTGTAGTTTCTCTTTTTTTCCCTTCGTTTGACGCAAAGCGCTTTGAGACTTTGGGCTGTGTCTCAGAGCATAGGCGTTGAATACCTTTACATCAAAAAATGCTCGTTGTCCACGAACCCAAAAGCCTCCAGCACTGATGTCAGCTCTCGCGTTGTCAGTCGTGATCGCACCTTTGTTTAAGCGTTCGTCAGTGATCGGCTCCAACATTGGTTCGATAGCGACATCATGTGTCACTTGATTCAACATTTGAGCAATTGTATCCCTCAAAGTGTTGTGCCGTTGTTGGTAGATGAACCCTCCTTTAGGGCAGGAAAGTGCATGCTCAACAGAGAACGACTTGCCACATGCACATGTCGATGGTAGGTGCTTCATGTTCCATCAATTACGCTTCAAGTCACGTGATAAAAATAATTCGCGCGCTTAGCCTGGTTTCCCTTCCTTAATTAAAACACGCTCTAGGCGCTAACGGCGCACGCCTGATGGCCAGTATGGCGGTCCATTAATTCAAAGGAAACCGGGTGCTTTTTTTATTTTCGGTTCACGGTAAAAATGTCTACTAAAAAATTCCTCGCTGCAAATTTGTGTTGTTGTGATTTAGACATCTTGTTGAAGCATCTAATTAGTTTTAGCGATTACTACATCGTTAAAGTTTTCTTTTCAAATAAAGTATAAGTAATAACACTCACATTTCTCATATTATATTAACAATCTGTGACGTGATAGAGAGAGTACATTTTAGTGATTGATTGATAACTTTGGTATGTATTTGTTTATGTTTGATTTTTTATTTCGAAGACCAGCCTACAGCTATGTCGAGATTGCAAGACGTATGTCGAGATTAAACGACTCTACGGTACAGGATACATTTCAACAACAAGGATGAGAGTTACCTGAATCAAATTCGCAAGACAATATTGATTAAAACTTGAAAGTTGGAAACAAAATAAAACGTGCAGCAGCCAAAGTCAACCAACCAAAATTTGTCATTCAATTCCCGAGACAGCGCTTCGATTTTTAAGGCCTTGTTTATTACGCTAAAGTAAAAAAACAATTACGCACATGTAAATGGGTCATTGTTTGAGGTAGATAGCCGGGTTGGTGTAATTTAAGATGCACGATCTAACGATTTACGATTCACGATGCGCGATCCATGCATAAAGTATGCTGATTATTCCTAATAATTATCATAAAACTTAAATTATATAACATAATTCTAAAACAATGGCATAATCTTTTTTTGTGCTTTTGTTTACCATGGTAAATTTATGCAACAAAAAAAAAAGAAATGAGTAAGAAATAGAACTACGAATAATTACGACCGTTTTATTATGAAAAAAACTAACTTTTGATAATGAATGGAAGCTACCTTGTGAACATAATCTTACAATTGACAGAGAGTGGAAGTATAAACAATGTACAAGAAATATTTTTGCTCTCTCATAATCGAATATAGGAATTTCTTTCTTAAAGGAAATAAAAGAATATATTGGTTTTTCGGACCGTAATGTACGAAGCAAAAAACTGGTGCTCTATTATGTGAAAGAATTTTTTCTTTCGGTAAACAACTCCCCTATATTGATTCAAGTTATGAAAAAGAGAGTACAGAAGGTGAATGCACCACGTGACTTTCATTTTCTTTTAATCTATGACTGATTTAAGTATAATTTGTATAATCTTACATAAATGATGTTCTAAAAAATAACTGAGTTTCAGCGAATGAAAGTTTGTAAATTGCCTAAATATTTTATCATGATTTGCATAATTACGCATGAATTAACATATTTTATGCACGGATCGCGAATCGTGCATCGTAAATCGTTAGATCGTGCATCTTAAATTACACCAACCCGAGATAGCCTATCCGGCAGTGCGCGGATCTAGGTGGGTTCCGCCTCCCCCGTAGATCTTTTTCTTGGGAAGTTGATCTTCAAATTAGTTTTCAAGGTTGGCTTGGCTCAAATTTTTTCATCTATGGCTCAAATTTTAGGCAATTTCTCAAAGTTTTTGAAAATGTTAATTTCATTAAAAAGCGCCGGGTTATTTTTTCATGAATCCCTTTAGAAGTTTTGCGGTGCATTTTTTTGCTTGAGAGTCAAGTAAACGATATAGCGCTTTCGCAGCATTAATCTTTGATACGCATTTTGGCGGGACGCTAGTGTGGCTAACTGTCCGGTGTAGCGAAAGGATACTTTTTGCCACCGAAAAGGCCTTTGAAGGGTCTTGGAGGAGCTCCCTTTTAATCAAATCATAAGAATCACAAGAAAACAAATGACTACACGCAAAAAACTGAATAAACATAAAGTTTGATTTACAAGTTTACATAAAAAAGTACGAAAGTATATACATATACTCACAGCTTTCGTCTACCGTGAAAAAGGGTAACTTGCATCAGTGGAGGCTAACATGCATATACCCCAATTCACAGACTTGTCTGGTCATGGTTTTCTCACCTTGTAATATGAAAATCAAATTTAAGAAAACATGTAATTAATTGAGGAAAGATAATTATAATTACCATGAATTGCGTTTCCCAAATGACCTCACTTTTACACGCTTCATAATCTGACATCTTTGTTATTTAGAATTTTCAAAAGAATAAGTCGCGATTACGTCATTAGTCCAAAATATGATTGGCTGATAGATGTGAGCCTGGTTTCCCCATCCACTCGGTAAAATATTCACCACCCTTCAGCCACCCTTGAGAGACAGGGGCGGCAAAAAAAAGTAAGTACGCAACCTTATGGAAACCACCCCATTTTGACATTTTTTTTAAACAAGTGGCGAAAACGGGGGAGAGTGTGCAGAGGAGAGCAGGCAAAAGACATTTACAATCACGCTCTTCGAAGCTTGTGACATGTTGTCGTGGGAAAAGAAAAGTGATTCTGATCAAAGGTACGTTTTTCTATTGTCAAGTAATTTTGTCATAATGTTTCCATGTCAACACTTTGAAGAGAAGTAATACTGCTCTAGTTGGTCTGTTAATTGGGGTATATGCATGTTAGCCTCCACTGATGCAAGTTACCCTTTTTCACGGTACCATTTCATATTGCATTTTTTTTGCTGACAAAGCATTGCAAAAGTGGCTGGATGATGATAATGGAACGGCCCCCGCTCTTGACTGCTCCAGGACTCCAAATAATCCGCGGCGTCCCGCTCGCCACAAGAGCGTGGGAGGGGGGGTGGCAAAACGTTAAATAATTAACAGAATTTTCGAAATTTGTCTATCTAAAGGGCTACATACACTACACAATATATTGTCAGGCAATATATTGACGATATATTGCTGAGTGCCGGCAATATATTGAAGTGGTGTCCGCAATATATTGTCACCTCCATTTGCAATATTTCAACAATATAGGGGGTGTTGTTTACAGAAAGAAAATTCCTGTTGTTTACTTCGTACACTACGGTCCAGAAACCGTATTGTCAAGTATTGTTCGTCAATATATTGTGTAGTCTAAGTAGCCCTTAAGGGCAATTTTCGAACTTTGGCTCGACATACCCGCCCCTTTCTAGGAAAAACAACCTACTCTTAGGTTCCAAATAAACAGGGGAGGGGGTTTGGAGAATTTTATCTTAAAATTTTAATAAACGGGGGACCCTAGTTGCCGGAGACTGTAAATTGCATTTCTGAAAACCCAAAATTAAGGCACCTAGAATGAATGATCAATACGGTAAAATTTACATGATTTGGGCTTTTTTTGGGTTTTATGTTGACAGATTTTAGCGATTTTCGTGATCGTAATGACAATGAGCGCAAAAGATTTGGCGTTGAGATGATGAAGGGTGCCGCTGGAGTAGGTTTTCAGCTTATGGCAAAACATGTTCCAGGTATGCATTGACAAAGAAGATTTTAGCAATTTGACTGTTTCCTCGTTACACTCTTTTGTTTATTAGAACAATGTTGTAAGAACAATAAGACTCAAAAACGATAAAAAAACACACTTTAAGAAACGGTCAGAGACTACTTGAATGGCAGAATTTTAGTCAAATTGAAAAATAAGAACAGCCGAGCCTCACAGAAAATTATTTGGTTCTTATAAAAGAAGTATATTTGACGGATTCCCTAACCTTGTGATGCAATTGAGAAGCTAAATTTCAATTTTCAGCCAAACGTGCGGTGCTTATTCAGATTCAGTGATGGGTAGAAGTGTACAGACAAAAAACATCATTTCTTTTTCGATACTGTACAATAAGGTATGTTTAAAGCCACGTGCAAAAGAAGTACAATGTTAATAACAGAATTTGTTAAAAACTTCAACTTTAATCCAAAAACGATAATTCAACAAACATTAGAAAAAATTCTATCTAAATCACAAATCTATTAAAATACTTATTCTAGAAAGTTGATATGGTCGAAAAAAAACATCTTGATGAACCGAAAAGTTTCTCTATTCTTGCTCAACAATGTAGACAGAGCCTTCACGGAATTTCATTGGCCCTTTCATGACATCATAAACGCGTCCGAAAACATTCAACTTGATTTGACTCGTCTCCAGACCTCGAACACGTGTAGCAGCAGAATGCGAAGAGTCACTGGACACCATCACTTCCTCATGTTCGGCATTATTACCGGACGTTATCTGTCCGACAAAAACATGCTGACGTAACCATAAATCACGGTATTTCTTATCAGTGTACAAGTTATTCAATTCAAATTTTTTCATGGACAGCATCTCACGGTTTGTTGGTGCGAGGACGGTGAGTGGTGAAGATTGTGTGAATTTTTGTTGTAAGTTTTTATGCATACCAACACAAGCTCCCGATTCAAAACATATTTTGTCAACTTGTTCGAAATCGCTTGCATTAAAGCCACTCATGTCCAACAAACTGAAGTGAAAACAAGAAATGTTAATTAAAATATCATACTGGTTTTGATTTGGCGAGAGAAAGAGTGTTCCTAGACGATTCAATAAAGGATCACTTAAATGAACAGTCAGTTAGTAAAAGAATGATTAACTTCACATGTAGTAGTGCAGGAGTTCAGGGTTCGATTCTCACCGATGCTGTGATTTCCCAGGGGGGGGGGGGGGTACTTAGGCAAAAATGGATGATGGGTGTGTGCGGACGGTAAGGGTCGGTTTTTTCACCTTTTAAAGTCTCTCTAAGGGTCGGAAAATCAGAAAGTTTTAAATTCGTCTCTCTAAGGGTCGGAAAATTCAGGATTTTTTTTGATTTACAGAAAAAAAATTGTAATAAAGTCTCTCTAAGGGTATGACTTTTTTTAAAAATCGAAAAAAAAAATTCAAAAAGTCTCTCTAAGGGTCACCTTTCCAGCAAAAATCAGTCTCTCTAAAGGTCGCTTTTCGGAGGTCCCGTCCGCACATACCTCTCATTCGCAAACTCTAGTACCCCCCCGGTGTGATTCACTTGGCCTTGACCATGCCATGTGAGGGAAATTGGGAACCATGTTCTAATACAAAAGCGTGGGGAGATATGTTTCCATTCCTTGAAATGTAAGGAAATTTTTTTCCTAATATGCCATAGTGAAATTTTTATATTTTCGAAACTCCGTAAGAAATGTCTTGATTCCTCTCATATCTCCAATTTCGGAAATCTATGATTCGCCCAGTGCTACAAATTTACTGGGAAACTTTTGACAGGTTCCACCGAAGTAGAAATTTCAAAAGATGAAAACCATAAAACAGATTGAAATACCTTCTAAACATTGAAGTTTGTTTCATATCCATAGTCTTCAGAACTTGAAGTAAGGAAGCAGTGGGTGGAATTAAAACTTCATCGATTACAGAGAGCACCATACGTTCGTTCCGAATGTGGTATAAAATGTTCGCCTCCTCAACTTTCAATGCTGTCTGAAGGGGAAGGGGAAGAATTTGATAATCCATACAAGGGAAGAAATTTACTTAGTCGCATCGCAGAGAGCACACAACAATGCATGCTTCTGGTGGCATCAAAGATCGTTGTGTCTGATGCGATGGAGAAATAGAACCTCTCCAAAATTAATAACCGGTGGGGGGATTGGAATAAAAAGTGGGGGGTTGGAATAAGAATGAATGTCCTGGTTGAAAAATTTTTGAAAAACGCTTTAGGTATCCGAGACTAGGAGTTTTACACTCGAAATGAAGGAAGATATGCCGTAGCCTAGGTTCGAATCTTTTTCCTCGTTCTTCATGTTGTCTCTGTGCTACCCGTATGTCTCCGTAAATGTATTTCTCTTTATTCAAGAACCTCACACATTTTCATTGAAACATTAGGTTTTAGATCATAAACAAATGTTCACTTACAATTCTGTTCCCAGACAGGGCGGAGATACCAAGATGAAGCACTGCACCATGGTGTTGTGATCGGACAGTCGTGGGTGCGATAATTTCGGACACAAGGTGGTACAACAAAACGTCGTCCTTTTCATTGAGACCTATAATTGTCAGAAATAACATTTTGGAATCAAGTTTGTCAAGTTTATCGAGTCTTAGAGTGCCTAAAAAGTTACAGGTTTAAAATCAAATTGGACTTTAAAACCCGTTCAACGTCCCGAATCACAGACCCAGTAAGTCTGGGAACATAAAGTAATCAACCTTTGAGAATCCCCACTGTACCTTTGAAAATCCCCACTCTATTCCTAATTCAATTTTTAGCCCATTGGCAATACCTCTGTTGATATTTTATTCTCACTAGCTATCATTTTTAACACGAGTAAACCAAATAAGCATAGAAACAACAATGCATAAAACTATTACCTGCTCTTGGTTGTCTTAAGAACTTTCTGAAAGCATCATCAGTTGGACAAAACAAAGTTGGTCCGTCATTCAAATGTTTCGGTTGACGTAAAAAGTGTAAAAGATTGTGCTTGTGTAACGATTTCACGAATAATCCACAACCGGCTGTTTTGGCGAGGTCATAGATGGTGAATTCTGAACCTGTAAACAAAAAGATGAGAAGTTGAAGATATATACTATCTGTGAAAATGATTTTCAAATCGTTTGGCCTCTTCACTTACACTGTCGGAAATACACCAGTATTTCATAAAAGATTACAAGACTTAACCTTTCAAGCACGCAACATTTTTTGAAAAATGTGAAAATTTCCAACTTTTTTGTAAAAATCCAATACTTCAAATTGACACAAAAGCTTGAAACTTGAGAGTTAGACAACTGTTATCATATCATTAAAAAGGTATTTTTAAATACTCCTTCAAAAAGCATTTAGTGTATGTCTTTTAAATCGAATAGTCAGGAGTTATAATCGTAAGTCTGGACATCGGTATATCGGCTAATTTTGAACTGTGATAGCGTCACTCGGGTTTGAAGGATTAAATCATACCAGTGTTACTGAATTCTATGGATCTTCTTTTTCTTTTCAAATCAGCGACACCAGGACTTGCTCGGAGTGGGCTTGCTAAACCACCGGCAACTGATGGGTGTTTATCCAAGATCTTTCGAAGGCGTTCAGCGAGGTCTTTTTGTTGAGGTAATAGAGTCTAATTTGATGGGTGAAGCAAAAACAAAATGTCACAAGGTTTTAGCAGTAATATACATTTTTTTATAACCAAATCCAATTTTCGGATCAGGGCTGTTTTCTGAAATATTTGCTTTGACCACCCTTAATATCATACCATATTTATGCTTATTGGGTTAAGAGCTATCGTTTGCCATGGTTAGATTATCTAAAAAGCTTTTAAAATTTACAAGACAGTGAAAATAAAATTGCTAATTTGGACCCTCGATCCTTGTCAACCTGGCTGTGTAGATTTACAAAAGCAAACTTCCCTAAATACACGAAAAAAGCTTCATTGCACCTTTTCCCCTTTCATCCGATGGATCTCATTTTCGAATTAGAGGGAGCTAACTGTATATCCTATAGAAAAGTTACAATACCGTGATTGCGTTGATGATATCTTCAGTAGATGAGAGATTGATATTTGTGGTGGTTGATGGGATGTTTGATCCACTCATTTTGCCATCTGTTTGTGTCAATTTCATTCCCTGCATCACGTAATTGCCCGACTGAAATGAAGATGGATGAGCTTTAAATGTCGAGACCGATGGGAAATTACACACTGAGAATATACCACAAAAAAGCAATATATTTTCTTAAACATAAAAAACATTAGGATTTTAAAATCCTGAGTTTAAGAAAATAAAGAAAGATTTTCCAGCTCCTCTCGAATTTTCTTGTCTTCTTAGATGATTTCACTGGTCAAATAAAACGTATAATTCGTGCTGTGTGTACACCATATAGTAATGAAACTAGTAGGAGACTCTGTGAAAAGGATTTACACCCCATAAATGAAAACCAGGCGTTATAATATAATGGACACATAAACGATTTATTGACGTTAGACCTTTCCAATTTTTGAATAAACTTAGAAAAACGGACTGGTCGGTCATTTGTTTCTTTGCTTCAACTCAAACTCTTTGCTTTGACTCAAAATTTCATTATAATGAAAAAATTGTGTCTTTGTCTTACCGATTGAAAGATATTGATGTAGACATCATTACTTCCACAACACGAAGAGCATTTACCAACCCCCTGGCATGTGAAATTGACTTTCGGTGGTGCACACGTGGTCGTCACCGCTGGTGGTTCTGCAATGAATGACGAAGGATAATTATTTTATGCAAAAAAAACACAATGGTAGATCGAGGCCGATATTGAGAACCTCTTGCTTTCAATAAGCAGAACAACAGAATTTACTGATCTACAGATGGTAGTCAGGATATAATATAGGTCTAATCTACCACCTTTTTACCATTTAAATTATAGATGAAACTAAAAGTTGCAGGAAGCCCAAGTATCATGTATACCAACAACCAATAAATAACTAAGAAGCGAAGACCGAACCGACTGGTCTAAGGTATCACGCCCGCAAACCAGGCGTTCGTGGTTCAAAGTCTCCTCTCCTTCCAATGTCGCGTCCAGGTCATAGATAACTGAGCCGGTTAACGCTCTAAAACAATCGAAAGTCTGACTAAAGGGGGCGCTCGATTCAAAAACGACCGTACACGCGGCCCGAAATTAGGCCTTTGAAAACGGACCCTTACAGTGCAGAAAAAGTTTAGCCAAATTTGAGTAAATTTGGGCGAAAAATCGATCCTTACGTTACATTTTCTTAAAAAGTTTAGTCCATTTTCAGGCAAAATAAATAAGATCTGATTTTCCAAATTTTTACATCCTTAAAGTGCACTTTTACTAATATTTGCTCATTTCGACCCATACAGTGCATTTTGGGAAGGTTGAAATAAGGACCCATAAGCGCCGCAGGGTAATATGAATTATGAAATAAAGTAGTTGATAAAAACTATTATCATACGTGTTGGTATTTTAGCAGGGGCTTCGCATAGTTTCTTTGAGATTTGTTTGACAAATTCCTTAGAAATCAATTCTTCGATGGAATCAACCACGGATACTTTGGATGGGTCACGTGTGATTTGGTTCAATTGTTCTCTATCGACGTCCTTGGTCACACCTAGAAACGAGAAAAGGAAATATAACTTAGATTTTGGACGCATCCTTTTTGACACAATCTAATCATATGATTAATTGTATGATAATAGATATAGCCCTAGATATATAATAGATATACATACTCTTTAAGACCTCTCTGAAACCCTCTCCAATTCCAACTTCAGGGGGCGAAGAATTCCCTTCAAATCAGGAATAAATGAGGGGGCAATATTCACTTTCGAACTATAGAAAGATTTGATTTGATTTAAAGAGAGTTGACTTTAACTCTTAATCTTAGGTTTTATAGGTTTTATATATTCACAAGCGATTTGAAGTACAAATTAAATGGAGGGTTCTCGAGACGTTCATGAACGTTCCAGAACGTTCGAGAACGTTCATGAAGGTTCTACAACGTTACCAAATCTTCTAAGACGTTCTTAAACTAGTAAATAAAAGAGAATGACCAGACACGTTCAAGAACGTTTTCTAGCGTTCCAAGCACGTTCCTAAACGTTCAAGAACGTTCCATATTGCTCGCTTTACTGGAACGTTACTTTTTATTTGTATTTAAAGTCGCTTGTGATGACACATATAAATGTTCATACCGATAGCGATGATAGCAGTGTTCGGGTGTTCGTAAAGTGGTTTGGATGTTTGTACAGGGTCATAAGCTTCTGTTTTGTCGTTCGACTTTGTCGGGTTTTGTTTACCGTCAGTGATAAGAATCACCAAACGTGGTATGATCGCTTCACGGACACCTGAAATGTTAACAAAGTTATTTTGATTGGTCAAGATAATTTACTTTACCTTACCTTATGTTGAGTCTATATACATTCTGAGAGGGATTTCAGTCCCAAATATTTTACCATTTAGGCTTATTGGGTTAAGGCTTTCGTTTGCAAAAATCAAATTATCTAATAAACTAAAATAATAGAAAAGCTTAGAAAAACGTAAAAAAACTTTTCTTATTGCCCATAGAAGACCCGAAACACAGCCTTGCTTTACTCAATAAAAAGGGGAAAATCAACAAGAAAATGTGCTTATAATGGGCTTTTCCAGAAATAGTCCGTGTCCCCTCTGTTGAGGATATCGGATATCCAGGGGGTTAACAATTTTTGTTCAAAAGTGGATATCCAGGGGGTTAAATATCTTCAAGGGAGCGGATATCCAGGGGTAAAGTGTCTTTTCAAGTAAAAAATACGATATCCAAGGGGTAAGCATCTTTAAAGAGAGGATATCCAGGGGGTTGAGCATATTTTTAAGAGTGGATATCCAGGGGGTTCGATACTTCGAAAGATCAATATCCTCAACAGTGAGGGTAAAAAAAATTTCTGGAAAAGCCCAATAATATAACTGACCTCCTTCTTTGGTGAATAATTCTTGGTGCGTCCGGTTAAAAGCTAAATCCATTCTTGTCCGATATCCAATGTATGGTAGATTCTTGACCGCTTCGTTGAAGTCTTTCCAGTTCAAATAATCCTTCATTTTGATCTCCACTCTTGTGGTGTGCGACAAATCGCTGAACACCACAACTCCAGCATGTGCTCCTGCCTCGCTGATGTTGAACCTTTGAATAATGGAAGAATCTGATTGGTTAAACAAGGTCATGTGATTTAGGTTTATTGTAAAGATGAAAAGTGCGGGAGCCTGTCCCATCCTAAGTAATAGTCAAATAGTCTACAAAGTTGTCAAACGAAAAAGTTAAGCGTAAAACTTATGCAATCCAGACACTGTTATGTAAAAATGTATGTAAATGAAAATATACACAACGCATAGAATTTCTCCAAATCCTATAGAAAAATCACTGATTATCTACTGATTGAACAAATACTTTGATAATATTACGTGAAGGCCTCAACTGTTCTTTTTCTCGATTAATTTTAAGCCAACAAAAGAAAATTCCTACAATGATTAGTGAAGCTGCTCAAACTACTGTACCTGTGAGCAATTTGTTGAACAAAGAATAATTCTTTTTGCCAATCCAGTCGAATAGAGTGCGAAGAATCCACCAAAAAAGCAATATCCACGGCTTGGTGACATTTTTCTTCTTCTGCAAGAGCTGCAAGTACCAACTGATCTCCTGAAACCAAAACAAAGAGTTTGTCGCTAAAGTATTGTTCATTGTCGAGTTTTTACACCTTATTAACTTAGATACCATATTCCTTTTCACATTACAATCAGCGCCGAAGTATATTGACGATTTTGGGTATTTTAACGTTTTTCAAAATCTAAAGGTCGGAGCGAGAATTTCAGTTTCAGTATTTCCACTTCATTTGAATCCTACTGTTGACAAGCAGAATATAATAGGAGATGGCGTGCTATGCAGTTCTTCAATAATAATAATAATAATAATAATAATGATATATTTCTGGCATTTCCAAAATTTACATTTGGCTCTTCACCTGAAAATTCTGTATATAATATATGTGCAATGTCTAGAAAAACAAGTAATACTTTAATGGACCTACCTATTTATAAAACGAATAATTAGAATTTAATGGAAGTAATGTATAATTTTAAATTTCGATTTATATATCTATTGGAACGGAGAAAGCAATTAAGAAACGCATCGATGTTTAACGGTGAAAGAAAAATCATGAAAATCTGTCGAGTATAAGTTGAAAAAATGAAGGAAAACCGTTTTACGCTGGTTTTCGGCTGTTCCGGCGATTTTTAAGGAGTTCCGGATTCAAAGGATGATTTTTTTGGAAATCAAACGATGCTAAGTTTTGGGCATCATCATAAAGAACATTTTTCTGTAAAGAAACAATTAAATAAGTTGAAAAAATGTGACGGAAATGTGAAAAAACTACGATTTCCGGCACATTTCCGGTTCTACAGACCGGAAAAATTTTTTTTTCGGCAAACGGTTTTCGACACCTTTTCGGCAGTACTAATGTGCATCTATGTGCAAAAAATCGCAATGAACTAATGATAAAATCTCGAGAAAATCTCAAAAAACCGCTTTTTTCGGGACATTTCCGGTTCTACCGGCCGGAAAATTTTTTTTTTCGAAAATTGGGCTCTGTCACATTTTGGGCATTGCCATTTTACATCATTGTGCAAAAAATCATGAAAATCTGTCGAGTATAAGTTGAAAAAATGAAGGAAAACCGTTTTACGCCGGTTTTCGGCTGTTCCGGCGATTTTTAAGGAGTTCCGGATTCAAAGGATGATTTTTTGGAAATCAAACGATGCTAAGTTTTGGGCATCATCATAAAGAACATTTTTCTGTAAAGAAACAATTAAATAAGTTGAAAAAAATGTGACGGAAATGTGAAAAAACGACGATTTCCGGCACATTTCCGGTTCTACAGACCGGAAAAAATTTTTTTTCGGCAAACGGTTTTCGACACCTTTTCGGCAGTACAAATGTGCATCTATGTGCAAAAAATCGCAAAAAACTAATGATAAAATCTCGAGAAAATCTCAAAAAACCGCTTTTTTCGGGACATTTCCGGTTCTACCGGCCGGAAAAATTTTTTTTTCGAAAATCGGGCTCCGTCACATTCGAGGGTTTATAGTAATGCACCTTTGTGCAAAAAATCAGAAAAATTGAATGAGCCAATCTCGAGAAAAGTTGGTAACTAACGAACGAACGAACGAACGAACGAACTAACGAACACGGGTTAATTTATAGGACCTCCACCCCACCGGGGTAGGTCCAAAAATTGTAAAATAACCTGGTAGTATACTGAAGAAAAATTGGGGCCGTATGCGGACAAGCAGATAGGGACGAAGCGGTGGGCTAGTATGACGAATAAAATGATTAGGATTAAGAAGTATAAGGGGTAAAATGTGAATAGTGATAGAGCTAGACTAAAACCTAAACAAATCCGAGTATCTGAGTATGCTAGCTGAGGCCATCGCAATGTGTGCTATTATAAAAAATTAACGAATATATTTAAAAAAAAAAATACTAACATAATGTTATAAGCTAGACTAGACTAAGGTTCAAGTACTATTGGTGGCTAGAGGTAAAGTAAGCGACAAAATAGATCTAAGAACTCGGTGAGATAGAATCACGACAGAGCGTAAGATAGAATGAGTAAAACTTGCATAGATTGCAACACCGAAGGCTGTGTAAAAGTGTACTGGACCTTGCAAAACACGACCAGTATTTTGACATAAATAAGTGAGCTATCAACTATCTAAATTAAATTAATTGAAAATAATTAAACATCAAATGGAAAAAAAAAAAAAAACTTCATAGAACTAGAATATAATAAAGTCATATATATGCACTGAAGAAAATACAGACAATTGGGCACATTTCCTTTTATCATGGAAAGCAATTAATTGGTTAGTGATTAGTGTTTACAACCCATCCATAGTGATGGTAATTATTAAAGATTTTCTTCTTTTTTTCATAGAATTATATTTCACAGATCTATCGACCTCTCAACGGAATAATATTGAATTTTATTTATAACATCATTGTCTAATTCCTCGTCTGTCTTCCAGTCGTCAGAAGACATAGGCAGACTAGATGTTGATTAGGTCTTTGTCCAAGGTTTTCGAACTAGGCAGAGGTTTTTTCAAGAGCTTTTATGAAAGGTTGTCAAAAATCTAAATTCGAATCAGTGTCGTAGCAACTGGGGGGGCAAGGGGGGGGCTATGCCCCCCCCCAATAATTCTTTCAAAAATGGTTATTTTGCAAAATGCAAAGTTTTTCTTTTTTAATTTGTCATAATTGTCACAATTGAGTGCATTTTCAAGCAATCTAGAGCTAAAATTTTTCAAAATTCCCCCCCCCCCCCGGGCCAAACCATGGTTGGCCCTCGCGGTGTCACTAAACTTCAGCCCCCCCCCCCAATATGGAAATGCTTCCTACGGCACTGCGAATAAAATATCGGACAAAATATTTGATAAAAAGTGGATTTCCCTTAAACACAACAAATGATTCAAAAGCTAAAGTTTGCTCCAATAGGGCTGGGAATATAGCTTAAAACCCACTGAACACCTCCAAAATCAAAACATCCAATGAAATAAAAGTATTAAAATTGCAATTCTCACCCGAATTCCAAATTTTGAAAAACGTTCAAATTTTAGTTTTCAATTTAATACATGGACAGGCAGATTGCAAATCAATAGCGTACCGCGCCGAATCTAAAAATAGATTATATTTTTGACATAATCATTACTCTCGATGTGTTTGTACGAGTTCCAACCCCATCAATCTTTGCGTTAATCTCTTTTGCACGTTAATTGCATCATTTGAAAAAAGATATATAGGAACTTGCACGTATCTTTAATTGAGCCGCATTGAATTGTGGGATTGCAACTCGTACAAATGTCAAAAATAAACGAAAAGTAATAATCATGACGTATGCGTTGCAGAGCGCTATTTAGTCAATGAGGACCCCCCAGCGGTTTGCGTGATGGCGTGATTGGGACTTTTTTCTTGCGTGATGGCGTGATGAGAGATTTTGGCGTGATGCGTGATAGGGCAAAAATTTGAGGCGTGATGCGTGATTTGGGCTATTTTTCGCCATTTTTTGTGTGATGACAAATTTTAGCGATTTTCGTGATGCGTGATAGAGAAGATTTTTTTGCGTGGGGGCGTGATTAGGGGTGCCGCTGGGGGGGGGGAGGGGTCGTTAATCTATATTTCCTGATGAAATGAAAGAAGTGTTGAAAGAGTATAGCCTTCGTGATATGCAATATTGCAATGTCTTCTGGCATTACATCACGTACCCAACAGCTGATTGGTTGTAAGTGAGGTAAAATCAGTTAATACGTCAATTTCGACCAATCAGCTGTTGGGACCGTGGAAGACATTGCAATAGTGCTTATCATGAATAGCCTTGCTTTTGTTTATCTGGTTTAAGTAAGATGTATAAACCCACGGATACTATTTCTGGCTAGATCTGTCTTAATTTCAGAAAATCATGTCAAATTCACCTTCGTTGCTTGTGTCTTTAAGTGTATTCAAACCACCGAATAGATTGGATTGAAATGCAGTGGGAGCTGTCGATTGACCTATGATAAAGAAATTTAAACTCACATTTCAATACCTTATTCATTTGAACAGGAACCTGTTTTATATAACCGGTTCAGACACCGTCGAAACTGGCCAGAGAATGGGACAAGAAGTTCTATCCACTCACCATCCGGTCAGCCCGATTATCATTATAATCTTTCGTGGAACTTATTCTCTAAGTGAGGAAATCAAAATGACTAAAAATTCGAATACAATAGTCCCTATAGAGACTTTCATCACACTAAGTTCAAGATTTACGTCAATTCTAACCAATAGAATAGCTTCATTTCGTTTCAGAGCGAAACAGAACCCTTATGTGCGAACATGGTCTCGAACGCGCACGGGGAACTAGATTACGTAACATTTATGGAAAATTCGAGTTGTTTGACTTTTTTTTGTAGGGGTTTATTTCCCTATTGAGATCAGAAAATATCAATATAATATTGAATATTCTACTGTAATTTTATTATAAATAGTTCTATCTATCGTGTTGAAAATCGAAAGAATTGTTTTACCGTATGCAGGAGGGTTGGAAGCCATGTTTGTGATAGATTTGTAAACGCCACTATTCTTGCTCAACCCGCCCCACGATTGTGACGTAATAACACGGTTTGGTGATAACGTGATTCTGTTTAAGTCTTCTTGTGCACCTTCATTGATACCAACAGCAAGGATGGTGAATGTGAATGTGGGTAGCTCATTTCCGTTAACATTCCTGATGGAAAAAATCCGATTAATAATATTCAATTTTAACGGGCGGCAAAAATCCTGAAAATTTTTAATTTTGGCGAATTTTGTCTAAATTCGCCGAATTCGTCAAAATAAGTTCCCGCCAAAATAAGTTCTCTTAAGGTAATATAGCATATTTTGAAAAATTTGGAACAGTTAGCCACACAAGTAACTAATAAGTATATTCATCTAGTGGCCGTCGGCGGAGCCTGTAGAGTGCGCGAGATTCTTGAACCAACTCTAAATCAAATGATGGTTGACATCTGTTCAAATTTTGGTAGACTTCAAATTTCGACTCTTTCGCATGAAAGAAAATACACTCACATGGCTCCTTGGATTCCTTTGACTGCGGTTGAGAGGGGAGGGAAGCCATCTTGTTTTGATGACGTCAGTACAAACATGACGATTTTCTCAGAGCCTTCTTTACTTCCATCGAAGTATCGGCCCTTCTCAATGTTGTTGATGATGGTGAGCAAGTTCTCTTTGGGTTTCCTGTAAAAGTGAAGTAGAGATAAAAAGTACATCAACAAAATACACTTTTTCTTATTCATGATATGCACCGTTGCAATGACTTCTGACATTACATCACGGACCCAGGTAGCTGATTGGTTGTAAG
The DNA here is from genome assembly GCF_902728285.1 of Clytia hemisphaerica. Lineage (NCBI taxonomy): Eukaryota > Metazoa > Cnidaria > Hydrozoa > Leptothecata > Clytiidae > Clytia > Clytia hemisphaerica. The sequence continues at coordinate 104,249 of NW_027104135.1, read as the reverse complement.
TGACGTAAAATTTATCAATACGTCATAAATTCAACCAATCAGCTGTTAGGTCCGTGGAAGACATTGCAATGGTGCATATCGTGAATAAGCAGCAGCAATTTTCGGGTCAGGACTAGGGTTGCTTTAGCATTCTAGCTCATTTTCTGAAAAACTTGGTTAAACATTATACCATATTTATCCTTATTGGGTCAAGGCCTATCGTTTGTCATGCTTAGATTATCAAAAAAGTATTTACTTTACGATATAGTGAAAAATATTCATTCTGTTTCTTGATGAGTTTATACAATTTTAAGATTTTCGGAAAAAGACTCGTTTCAAACGTTTTCACGCAAATTCGATTGTTTCGCTACTGCTAGAGATTCGAAAGTTTAAAGTGACCACAAAAAATCGAATATTTGGAAAACTAGCCCCGTTGAAAGTTTTATATTGATAACAAAAGCAACTTAAAGTAAGCAAAATCAGATTTAAAAAAAACCTACTGATTACGGAGTATGTTTATTCCAGTATTAATATTAGGACGAACGCCAATTGAATGCGCCATATTTTTCACTTCCACAATTCTTTGATCGGACAACAAGAAACCAAACCGGATACAACCATCTTTGTCAAATTCCGCTGTCAAATCCCGATAAAAGTTCCGGATACTTGGAAAGTCATTGAGTCGATTTTTAGTCGGTGATTCGAATACGACTAGAATATTTTTCTGTTTACCATTGCATGTCTTCTTATTTTTTAATATAGAGGGTAAGGAACCGAGACCGGAAGGTTTGAATCTTGATGAAGTGTCTTTTAAGCTTCCGAAGCTCCCAAACATTGGTAGACCACCGATCCCGATCTCTGAAGAAAAAATATAAAGCAAATTGGAATGTTTACTGGTTATTAATAGATACTTGTTTTTTTTTTTTAAGAAACACAATTGTAAGAAACATGAGGCTCAGAATGCCTAAAAACTAAGAAACATCTAAGAAACATGCTGAGGCTGAGAATGAGAAGATAACATTTTTTAATTCGTTTTTTTTAAGAACCTTCCAATCCAGCCTTCCATGAGGCTGATTATGTCAAAAAGTTTAGAAACATGTAAGAAACATTTAAGGCTCAAAAGGCCGATTTCTTAAGAAACATTGAGGCTTCTTGGTAAAACTAGTGTACTAGTGTACGGTGTACTCTCAGGAAATAATAACAATAAGCGGGCACTACTGATGATTTCCAGCTTCCTTCTTTTGTTCTAGGGCGTGCTTTCAAAATCTTCTGCTGACCCAGATCTCTTATTCTAACCTCTCGCTTCATTTATAGGTTTTTGAAAAGATCTTTCAGCCGAGGTCTAAGGATTATCAAGTAAGTAAGTCTGTGACCCGACAGGCTTCTCTATACATAGGTAACTCAATTTTTGGTTCTTTCTCACTCATGAGCATCAAGTAGGAAAGCATCAAGTACCATTTTTGTACTAAGTACGAGGTCTTTGGTATGAAGGTCAATCACCCCGAATTCGATAGATTCTGCAGCCATTTCAGAGTTTAACCGTTGTTTCCAATAACCTTTAAGAGTAGAAATAAAATAAAAAATCGACGCAAACTTACGTTGTTGGGAAAGCTGGAAAAGGGCCAACAAAACAAATCCGCCCAAAAATTTCATGATTTCTTCTTTACCATTTACTCGATTTTTTTTCTTTACTGAAGGTCATCCCTTTAAACATTGATTTATATATCCTCATTTCAGGTTGATACCTCACGTGGTTGGAATAGTTTATTTCCATTGGTTGATACAATAAAAGCTGACTCCTGATTGGGTGATTCGGTGAATGGGTCATCATCAAGAATGTTTTGTTCTAATTGGATATTACTCCGAAAGATTTCTTTCATTGGTTCTTTTTATGATCACATGATATTAAACAAACTCTCTGATTGGTTTAAACTATAATACGACACCCAAAGATTCCATGATGTTTTTTCTTCATTCTCTTAAAAAGAAAGCGTACGTCAACCAATCGTGAGTGATATCAAAAAAACCGACATGATGTTTGAAGTAGATCTGTTTTCGTGTAGAAAATAACCTGTGAAAACCGCTAGATGACATAAAGGGCGTCTGTTAACATCACGTAACAAGTTAGATGTCACTTGTGCAAATGAAAAAAAAGAAGTACATGGATTGTCTGTATTTTCATAAATTCCCTGGTTACTGTATGATATTCCAGACGTAAGCACCTAAAATAACCCGCCAGGCGTTTGTCACCAATTGTATTGTTTAGTGGCAAACACCTAACGTAAACACGTAAAACAATAAGTCTTGAATATCACGAATTCATTGAATACAAATTAAACAGAAATTTCGGCTCAGTAAGAAGACCAAATCGATTGACATATCTAATGACAAATAGCAAAAACAACACAATAAGGGTGTGGTCCCTGAAACTCTCGTTGTGGTTGTAGTTAAGTAATATTTTGAGAGTGATTTAGAAGCTCATAAAACTCGAGATATTTTTGTAACGTACGGTCAGACCGTTTCTTGTAGTGTGACGTGAAGCTGGTTTATGTGTTTAATAAATTTCGTAACAAATGAACGCAACTTATACAATTTCTAAGGCAATCTAAAAGGAAGGAGAAAGCAATATTCAGTATTCAATGATAAAAATACAGTTAGCCAACATTTAAATTCATTTTTACAATCTTTAAGATGAAAATATTCTGTCGAAAAATTCATCGCTACATAATTATTATAGGTATGTAGCCCGCTTGGTGTAACAGTATCACAGGCCAAACCACATGAATTGTCTCCTCGAATGTCTGAATAAACACTAGTGTAAAAACCATAAAGTCTTCTAAGGTTACACACACGTATGTAATTGATGTTGAATCATCTCTAGAAGATCATTTTCGATAAAACATCAAGCACACTCCAGCTTGATAACTGGCGATTATTGTCTATTACATAGTCTATTATTCATATCTCAATCGCTCCCAGCCATGATGTAAAGGAAGCATGGTGATAGATTCTACTTCACTGTTTTAGCTTTAAACTTGGCTCAGCTTGAATCTTAGAGAACCTCCACATTATCTATCACGACCCGCCTGATTTCCGTTCATTCCAGCGATTGATCATTAAGTTGAAAGTTCGCGTCTATAAATGATTTGTATATTGTTTCCTTGTGCTCATAGCTGAGGATCTTACAATATCTTCCCTTGGCCTTAAGGGAATATGACAGGGTAGACAGGGAATGTGGCCATAAATCATTCATGGCTTAACCCATCAACTTTTAATCATTTGTGGAAATCATTTCGTCACCTTAGCAACAATCAAGAAGAGAAAGAATAATAGGGTCCTCAAGTTTTTCAAGAAAAATATGTCCCCTCACGCCGAATTATCGCGTTGTCCAATCTCCAACCTTTCAAGATTTTTTCTGTAACTCGAGGAATCTTTGCACACGTACACCCATCTGCTCCCTGATAAACTGAATCGGTTTCTCTTGTTCCGAAGGCGTTTTCGGAATGTTAAGATGTCTTCGAACACGAGGGAACTTCATAACAATATTTTGTAGCAGACCATAAGAACTGGATGTAGCCCAATATAGTGACATAGCCTACAATACAAAAAATAGATAATCGCTGGAGTCTTCAGATTTTTTTAAACACTTTTGCGAAAAATATACCGAAATCTTTCTCCATATATCCACTGATCTTTATTGACCGTAGTGCATTGATAGAGCATCCGGCTACAGTGCACAAGCTCATAGGTTCAATTCCCGGTCGGGTCTTACCAAAGACTTCGTACTTAGTACAAAAATGGTACTCGATGTCTCTCAGCTTGATGATCAGCGTTTAAGAGATGGATCAAGGGTAAATGGAAAAATCCAAGGAGAAAGAGAGCCCCCCCCCCTACTTGACTGACCTTGACTGACCTTGAAAATAGTTTATAAATTGTCTAACAATAATGCGCGAGATTCAATACCACTGCACAATGTGGACCATCACTTATTATAACGGATAACATCTTAGTATTAAGTATTGCTACGATTAGCTGAATTTGTAAAAACTCCGATCAAAGATGGCGGATATACCTCACGCCAAGATTTTAAAATCAGGTCAGTGCTTGAATGTGAAGTTTATAAATATGGGTTTCACGAAGTGTAAATTTTGTTAAATTATTCGTGAACATAAAGTCGAAATTGACAAAATTGAAAGAATTAATCCCAATACTATCATATGCAAAGGGTTAGAACAATTCCAGCCAGTGTTGTCGTTAGGATTAAAATATGAAAAAAAGTTTCAAAAGTCAATGGAAAAAGTTGAGTATCGAGGTATTAGAAGTACATATCTGGTAAAATCATACCTGGTATGATTCATGTTAAGACTAACTAACTAGTCGTATGAGAGAGATCGTCGCCGACTGTATTTTCATGCTATTTATCGAGCCCAGGCTTCTCGGTAAACGGACGTCTATAACTATTGACTCACCGAAGGTACTTGAGTGGAGACCAAGAAAACTAAGCAGGTTAAACCACGGAAAGTGTTGGTCAAAAGTCTGGACATTGTTGATGGTGTTTGTTGTCGGAATGTGTTCAACTGAAAAATATGAGAAGATCGAGATGTTGGAGTTCAAAGTTTTTTCGTACCTAAAGACAATAAAAAAAGTGTAAAAAAGGATTGGATCGAGTTTAGGGCGGTAAATTAAATAATAAATTGGCACGCGCCTGACCGCGCGACTACGGTCGAAAAAGTGTATTCCATGATGCGAAGCTTTAGAGGGTTAAATTCGGGACCGGAACTGTATGTACCGGATTTAGTTCAGCTTTTCAGAACAATATCAATGAATACTAGCTGTAAGCATAACCTCTGTTACAATTCTTAACTTACGTTAATTGACCTGAACTTTACTGTTAAAAAAATGTTCGCGATTAAATTTGCGAGATAGTTAATAATTTAACATTTTATGATTTTAATATTGATATACTTTGATCACCAACCCAAAATTTTTATTTGTTGAGCCTATCCTATCCTGACTCATATGCACTGACATTTCTAGATTTCCAGGTTTTTTGCCAAATTGAAATAATGTTAAATATGATTTTTTAATTGCGAAAATTGCAGTCTCTTTGATATTGATATTTGATGCATGAAGAGTACAATTTCAATTTGAATTTTTTTTAAAGTGAAGGCCATTAAACCCAAGCTAATAAAAAAGAAGTCTTAGGTTATTTGGCTCAAAATCTTAAGAAAATCAAATTTGGGATAATAATAATGGGAGCAAGTCTCAAACAAGTTGGGCGTGTTATAATTGATACGTCTGGAACCTCTGAAGCAAATCAAATTCAATTTAGTTCTGTTCACTTTGTTTGATATGTTTAACCAAAACATTAAAAATTGAGGTTACGCTTAATATTGTGCTCAAAATGAGTAAATTAATAAACCAGGGGGTTAACAGTTACGTTGGGTTTATGTTCTTCGTGAAATAAAAAAGATGCACTTTTGGGTTAAATTTTATTTTTGCGATATCGATTAATACGATTTTACATTGAAATTTTTCTGCATCTTGATTGGCTGATACATAGTCCTGGAGAAAGTATTCTATCAAAAATATTGATTATTTTACCCCCTGATTCGATGGAAAGTTCTTCTGCTATATTCGAAAACTACCGAAACAAAAACATTCGAACACTTTATCGTGTTTTGTTTTGTTGAAAATTTGGAATATAGTAAAACATAAAAATTAATTTAAGCTGTCAATTTTATCTCGGTAAAATGAATGGTCTGTTTATATAAAGATTTTTGGCAAGGTAAGAAAATTACTTTCTGGGCAAGGAATGTCTCACAAATGAATCTAACAGTAATAGCTCAGAAAATGGAATGATTTAATATTACCTCCTCTTTCGCAGGAGAAAAGAACTTAGCAAAAAAAATGTGTTAAATCTAGGTTAAACTATATCTCAACCTAAAAATACTGTAAGAACAGGTAAGAATATTTTAGGATCATTTTTCCCGAAAGGTTAAAATTATCCAGATCCATGATGAAATGGAAAAACCACCGTGGAACATGTTGCATTACACCAACGCGAAAAAAACTTCTCGTGTCCTCGAGCCTTTAGATTCTGCTAGCATGCATGTTTTTTTCATAAGAATGGTGTTTTTCCATTTCATCATATGGATATTCTTAAGCTTTAGGGAAAAATCATCCTAAAAATATTCATACGGTATTTTAAGGTTAGAATACAATTTAACCTAAAGTTAACATGTAACACAAACCTGAAGTAAAAAAAATTGAATGTGCATTTTTGCGTATATTTTGAGCCTTGATGATCATTGTCAAAATGTTCTAATTGCCTAATTTCATTGATATTCTTAGTATATATTCTTAGTATATATTCTTCAATCTTCATGATAACAAAAACCTACCTCAATATTGATAAGGTTTGTCAACAATAAAACACAGGGTAACACATAGTAAGGGTCTGCTACTGACAAATTTGAAAACCATAACAAGCCTTCTATTTCAACTCCAGCAGCTGGCACGTACAACGTCGAATCTATTGCTTCGCTTTCGACACCTAAAAAAGAGGATAAATACCTTATGAGTTATATCACCAAATTATACTTTAAGTGTTTTATCATTTCGGGTTTGAAGAGGACAAATGTTCGACAAATTTTAATTACTTTGGTACGATTTTCTAAGATATTGCATGTTCTGGAGATAAAGCGTACTCATGTTGTATTATGTTTTTGAATGCCCGTGACGGATTTATCAGCACCTCATTATATGGTTGGTCTAATCAATACCGTGTTTTTCTGTGACGGAGACGGTAAGGTTCTAATTTGTCTACATCCTGACTGACTGAGGACGATGGTAAATCAGCACTTTTACAATCCTCGATTTTACGGGTCAGAAGTGCGGGTTTTCCAAATCCCTTCAGTCACTTTACCGTCCTCAAAAGTGCAAATACATAAACTCGCTAATGTGTCGCTCGAGCGAACTTGAGTGAGTGGCATGGGCTCCATTCCTAGAGGTGCCGTACCTCATCAAGCCCTCTATACAGTAACAGCTCTCTACCCATTCTCAGAGTACCACTTAGCACTTCAACAATGAAAAGGTCAATCACGGGTCTTCAGCAACCAAGTTGCGCTGGATCGGCTTCACCGCAAGTGAAGTAAGACTTGCTAAAATCCTATTTCAGGGCTATATGATTAAACAATGTAGTTTCTCAGTTACGGAAAGGGCTTATTGAGAATTGATTTTATCGGAGTTTATGATTTTTCTAAAAAAAGCAATGCATTGTGGGATTGTTCCGGGAGTATTATAATAGAAATCTCTTAGGAATTCCTCGAGGGAATTCTATTGTAATACTCCCTAAACAATCCCACAATGCATCGCTTTTTTAGAAAAATCATAAACTCCGATAAGATATATTGATTTGAATAAGCAAGACAGTTATTTCATTAATAATCACCCTTTCTAAATTTTAGTGAACGAATATGGAAAAACAACAAAGAAAAAGTGGTAACGGGACAAAACCAAAAACAAGACCAACTGAAAAAGAGCAAAACGAGCTTCGAAAACCGAAGAAATATCACGAGCAATGTTTCGACTCCGAAAATAAACCGACAGAAAAACGGATTCGATATCGGGATGATGAAGTGATTGAATATCATAAAGAGAAGAAAAAGCAACGCGACAAGAAAGACAAAAGACATAGCGCAGAAACGGAGTGTGATAATAAATCAAGACATGGGAATGAAAAGAATGAAGTTTTGGAAGAGAAGATATGCAGCAATGAGAAGAGGAATGAAACGAGGAAGAAAAGTTCGCAAGGAGGGAAAGGAAAACAAAACGAATCAACAAATGGTGAAAAAGTAAAATCCTGTAGATCAGGTTCCGAAAGATCGAAAGACGTCCGTTTGAAACGGAAACCGCGAGTCGAGGATGCGGATTACGAGAGTGTTTGTGAGAGCGAAATGAGAAGTGGCTGTAGTAAATCCCTTCGAAGGAGAGACCGAAACGAGAAGGACGATGAAGAGTCAAAATATCATCAGAGGAGGAGATCGTCCGCGCTCCAGGAAAGTGACGTGAAAGAGGATAAAAAGGAACGCAGGAAGGAACGTCTGAAATCAGATGGTGTGAAAGAAGGAGAGCGAGTGTTCCATAGGAGTGTTAGTGAAAACCAAACGGTGGAGAGCAGGAATAAACAATCAAGGAGGAGAGCGGACGAAAAATCTCATAGGAAAACATGTTCGAAAAAGACAAAAGAACGGAGAGACAAGTATGACAGATACGAAGACGCAAGGAAGTATCATTCTGATTCAGAAGTTGATCAGACAAGAACAAATATTAGCGCATGCGCTAATGACAGGAAAGCTGATTCAGCAGATAATGAAAAAGTTGTCAATATTGGGGAGCTGTATGATTATTTTTATCGCGAAGAGACGAAAGGAAGGAGAACAAGAAATGACGATGTGTCTAACAAAAGGAGAGGATCCGCCCCTAGTGAAACGCCAATAGAGGGCGGTCGGGCGGAAGACGAGAAAATCGAAGGTAAACAATCTACCATCCGTGGGAAGTTGATCAGAGTGTTGTTCAAACGAGTCAAGGATCTTTTGAAAGAGACGGAAACTTTGAGAGACGAACGAAAGGAATTCATGTCACAGATTGAAGCACTTTCGAAACAAGTGGCTGGGTTACGATTAAAAGAAGAAGAACACCTCACGACTGAGTTGAGAATCAAAGAACGATTGAATTCAATCGCCACTGGCATCCATGTTTCTGAAAAAGGTAAGCTCACATAACTTTCCCAGCTGACACAGCGTTGTTTTAACGTTCATCTAACGTTATATGGACGTTGTGAACGTTAGATAAACGTTGAAACAACGTTGTGTGCCATCTGGGTTTGTATACTTCTAAATGTTGATTTTAAATGTTGATCCCAAAGAGTATTAGTAACACACTACAAACATCATGCTCCACTTTAAGAAATAAGAGAACTTAAAGGACTTAAAGTGCTTCCAACGAATGACCACCTAAACATTCTTCGATTCTGACAAATTGTCTGGTGAACTGGTGGTATAGTTATCTTATAAACACCATCAGCATTTTGATAGATGTCTGCCCCCAGGGAAAAGTAATGGGTTTGCGAGGTATGCCCGAGCCAAAGTTCGATAATAGACCCTGTCAGAGAATTCTGCATCTCTTTTTTTAATCCTCTTTACGTCCCTTTGGGAGACTTTTTTCCCAATAACCAACTAGAATTTTCAAATTGAGTCCAAATTACGAGAATTTATGACCCTTTGAAAGCGCGATTTTTTTCTTCGTTATTTTGAGTCTCAACTGCTGTTTCATAGTTTTTGTACACTTGTGACAGGTTTTCGAGAGTGTAAAAAGGGACCTTGAAAGCTTGCACACCAATCTTGCCTAAATATTTCCCCCGGATGTCTGAATAAGTAGATTTGACACTGCGTAAGATCTTTGCGTCTTCTTGAGAACTATTGAGAATCGTCAGATAAAGTGAAAACACTACACTTTATAATAGCCACAGTTTGTGTGGAATAAAGACCAGAGAAAGATTTCGATAATATAAACAAGCCTTCTTTATTTGCTCACTAGGAACTTCTTTTCGGGACGAGATACAAAGTATTTTGAATGACATTCAAACGAAATATGTCACTTACTGGCAAACGCACGAACAAAACTTACAACGTGTTCAATCGCAAGCTGAAGACAAGATCCAATCCCTCATGAGCAGTGTGGTGGGAAAATACATGAAAATGAATGAAATGCAGACTGACCCTTCCACAGCCCCTGTTCCAATAAATACCCAGTCGTTTACAGACTCGCACATACTCTCGGACAAACACACAAAATTCGGGTACACCGGCTTACCGAAAAATACAGAACTGAAAGATCACGGGCACTCTGGTAGACTACTTGATTCTACAGAACCTACAACGGAATATAGTTTCACTTTCAGCAACTCAAATTCAACAGGTGAAACCGTTCTGCAAAATACAAACATCCCAAATACAAATTATATGCGCTTGACAACAGATACAAACAAAGATATAGATACCTTAACAACGAGATCTATTCTGGAAAATCCACAAAACAAAGCACTAGAACAACAAGCAAACGGTTTACAAAATACAAACGACTTTCCCTTAAGGTATATGAAACCTTTATATGTTGACACGGGCTCACAGCAACAGTCTAGCTTTCCGAACACTGGCAAAAATGGGCAGAATCTATTACGGATTGCAGCACCTAAAAGTAGCATTTTAGCAGATCAAAATGTCTCAAAAGTTCAAAGTATAAATAAACAGATGGGCGAGCGAAATCCGAGACTAAATCAAGACAATATTTTACAAAAATCAGAACAGCAGCATATTGAAACCTCAAATGGTCAGGATATACAGAAAACAAAAGATGAATTGAAAGAGTTTTGGAGACACAAATTATTACAACCTAACCCTCTACAAACTATTCGTAAAGAGAGGGAGGAAAGCGATCACAAATATTCTATTGGTCAACGAAACCAATATTAAGATTGGCTTCTCTTAAAATGGGCTTTTCCAAAAATAGTCCGTGCACCCCCCTGTTGAGGATATCGGATATCCAGGGGGTTAAATATCTACAAGGGAGCGGATATTCAGGGGGTAAGCATATTTTTACGAGTGGATATCCAGGGGGTCTTTACTAATAAAGTAGGATATCCTGGGGGTTCGATACTTCCAAAAGTCAATATCCTCAACAGTGGGGGTAAAATCTTTTTCTGAAAAAGCCCAATTGGTCATCCTATTACAACAGAATAATATCTATTATGAATTAGCTATGTAATTGTTTATATGTTGCTTAAAATCGAAAGAATTTTCAAAAATGAAATTTAATATACCTGATGTGAAAAAAGCCTATAGAAGGGGAAAACTTCGACTTTCGTAACTACGTGAGTGGATTTATTCAAGGTGTAAGAAGAAGGGTACCTTTTAGGCTCGCGCAAAACCCAGTTCCCTCTTTTCCTAAAAGGGATCCTACTCATTTTTTTAAATTCCAATAAAACTAAATTTAACTAAATGTTACCCTATGCGACATTTAGAGGAAATAAGAAGCCGTGTTTGCAATTTTCTTTCAAAAGTCCTCTTCCTTTATATGTTGTTTACCACCCTTCGTAAGCCATTTTTACCCCTCTCCCCTTCTTTATGAACTTTTGGGGAGGCTGTACAGGGCTTTATCCGACTTTGAAACATTCCACTTTGATAAAAACATTGTAAACACACCGGTGTTTGGAATCCATCCGGAGATATTTCTCAGAGCGAACGATATGGTGATCCATAATGGTAGCTGTATCCATGGTAACATAAACAATTTCCAGGTGTTGATACCATTTCGTTGGTAAAAGTCTTTGGTGTAAGAGCGAAGCTATGAAAAAATAAAAACAAGGATTCTTATGATTTTGGTAGTGCGAAGAATTAAGACCTCCTTAAGCATGGTTAGACTTCGCTCCTCTCTTCCGTTTCCAAGATAATTCTTCTGCCAAAAAAAAACAAACTAGAAGACCTCCGATGATTTACCTTAAGGGAAGAAATTTTCCCGGAATTCAATTTCGCGGTTCACAACTCAAAATTCGAAAGTTTCGCAGAATTTAATTTCGCGGTTGAGAGGATTTTTTATTTAAAATATGTCCTATTTTGCCCTAAAAAGACCAATTTTATAGGTGATTCTTTTAATCATGAAAATACTTGTGTTTCGCGGAATTTAATTTGTTCCCGCGAAAATTTGTTCTCAGTTTTTTATTAAGCTTTCATCCCTTGCATTGGTTCCGCTCTTTTTCAAAGATGTTAGTGATCATTTTTGTATCGATATGAATACTTGAAACAAACCTCTTTGAAAAGTTCTGCTTGGATCTGTGTTTTCCCTTTTCCATCGCGTTGCCCTCTTGTGATAATGTTGTACCTGACTGCGTCCGTTACCTGTTAACCAGAGAAATCTGAATTGCCTTTAGGTGTAATCAGGTGTAATCCATTAGACTTTCCGTAACCCTCTGTTTTAGGATATTCATTTTTTGAGTTCCACAGTCCCCTGGATGTCTAACTTAAAAATAAACAACCCCTGGATATCTAATTTAAGGTCCTGCCACCTGGTTATCCAGATAGCATCGAACCCCCTGGATGTCCGATATCCTCAACAGGGTGGGGGGTGGGAGGGGTAGGGATTATTTCTGATCAAGCCTAATGAGCTTAAAAAGTCATTGTTGCAATAGCAACGAAATTACAACGAAACTCAGAATTCCAGATAGCCAAAGAGTCTTCGTCCTCTGTCCTTTTTTTGGGCTAGGATACGAGAAATTTTAGTAACGATATTTCATAAAATCTTACATACAATATGTCATGTTTTTTGTGTTTTTTCTTTCTCCTTAACAGAGCGTACAGTCAGTGAATTGCCATTAGATAGAAGGGCCCCCAGCGGTTTGCGTGAATGCGTTCAAATGGGCTTTTTCACTTACGTGAATGCGTGAATTGGAAGGGTATTAATTTCCATCTTTTTGTACAACCAACAGTTTGCACAATTTGACTTTTAATTCATTTTGCTAAACCATAATGACAGCATAGCAGCATATCTTGTCTTGGAATAGTACACCAAGCGTATAGTAAACAAATCTTTTCGATTAAATTACGAAAAAAACGTATTACTAATATCAACTTGCTTAATTCTCGAGTAGACTTTCGAGAGTCCGCACATTTACATTAAAAGAGTTTTTCCTAAACATTTAAAAGAAATGCCATTCATTGAAAGGTCTTAATTCATAAAAATTAATTACTGCATCCATACCTCTTTTAGCAAAGGTTTCAATAGCTCCATCTTGGCTGTCATTTTGTTTTGCTTGATTGCTAGTGGTAACGTAATAGCAGTTCGAAGCAAAATGGTAGTGCAAGCTATAGTTGCCCACCATGGAAAACCAGAATATAAATGAATCTAAAATAATAGAAAAAGATCATTTGAAAAGTCGTTAATGACTTTTAATCCGAACAGGTTAAATCTCCCCCCCCCCCTATTAAAAGGAAGGGCTTTTTTGGAAGAAAATTGGAAAAGGGTAGGGGAATTGTTTAAGAAAATCCAGGGGAAGCAAAAGGGACGGGGTTAAAAAATTTGCTTCAAAAAGGTAAGGGGGGAGGGGGTAGAAAAATTTGCTTCAAAAAGGTAAGGGGGCAGAAAAAGTCTGTGGGAAATTTTATTTTCTTCTTTTGCCACGCGACATAGTTAACGGTTTGATTGTTACATCATTAACTTTTTATTCTCTACATAAAGGAACTCATTCATTTCATTCTGTGGAAGTTTTCATTTCATTTACGAAGATAAAGTGAATAGGAGCAGCAAAAAAGTACTAACACGGGAAAAAATTTCAAGGGAGGGGGGCTAAAAAATTGCAAAGGCAATTTTTTTCAATATCAAGGAGGGGGAACCTACCAGGACACTATGATCAAAAGGAAAGTTTTAGTTAGCTGTTGATTGCTTTCACCCTTCGAACATCTTCTTTGTTATTTTTTTGAAATATTTATCCAATCGACTTGAAATTTTGCAAGTGTGCACCAAATAGAAATTGGCATCTTTGACGCCACCTCATGACTTCATCATTCTTTGAAAATACTGAAAATAGGACCCCCTCTAACTTTTTTTCACTTTCATTTTTTTGCTCTAATTTTGCGAGCCAACTCCACTCGACATGTATTTTTGGGGCAGAGTGTAAAGTCTTTGCCACCTTTTGGTATATTTCCCTTTTTTTGCCTAAACAGCCTTAGGATACTGTATCTAGTGATTGTAAAATCGGACGAGGGGTTATGCTGAAAGTGAGCATTTTAGGTAAAAAACAGACCGGTCTAGAAAATACCACCCGCTCATGTGACTAAGGCCATGGCACTTGTTAATCTTGAGATTTTAAGGGGGGCTGCGAGGCCCAAAGATGCTTCCCCTAGTAAAAAAATAGAAAGATGCTCGAAGGGTAAAAAGACTTGCTGACAAGAAAGAACTTTTTGACATAAAAATCATTTTCCTTACATTCTCCAAAATTGTTTGAGTAGAAGTAAATAGAGGGAAAGTATAATACGACGACATTCTTCTTGGTTGGTGACAATGCATTGATACTCCTCCTTTGTCGTGTGGTGAGATGAAGTGACCATGACAAGCTAAAGCCTGTAACAAGTTAACAAGGAAGGTTTGAAAAAAAACATTCACATGGTCTGCTCAAATCTTAGTTCCCAGTGTCATTCTCTCCGTATTTTTATGGTATTCATGATATGCACCACTGCAATGACTTCACAAAATTATGCAACTTTTCTGTTTTTGTTCCACCCAATACGTCACTTTTTCTATTGTTTAAGTGACATATTGGGTGGAAAATTTCAAAAGTTCTCAGAAGACTCTCCAGTGGTACATATCATGAAAAACCCAATGTTCTTGATCCTTTTCAGGATTATATTCTAATTTCACGTAGTATTTCAGGACTCAGACTGATTTTACAGCTTGATCTTACACACTGGCAAAGGAACAGGAGAAGGAAATATCTTCCATTTCTATTCTGCTAGGCTGAATATGCAAAAGCCATTTTTTGTAGATTGCAGAGCCTTAGGGAAAACAGAAATTAATACAAACCTTAGGTGAAGTGTATTTGATTGTAGAGGATAACCAACCAGTTCTTGCCAATAACAGCCTCATCTTTAATGTATTTAGTACATTTATACCTAATTTCCAAGAAGTAAAATATTGAGAGTGAGTATAGTGTGTATTATACTAGCTTTCGTCTTTAGAACATACAATGTGTCCAGAAAAAGTGGAACATATATTATATAAGTTAAAATTCTCATAAAGAGGTTTTTATGATCTGTTTACTTGACAATTTTTTTCAAAATCTAGAATGCCAAACAACCCAAGCCCTGACCGGAAAATTGGAGTAGCTTATAAAAAATGTGTAGTCTTTGTTTGGATTATGATACAATACAATATTCTATGAATGATCAGGTCTAATATAAAATCCAGTAAAATTAAAAGTCATCAAGTTATTTGTCATAGAATAACATGAATATTTTGTTTCGTTGATAATTCCAGATTGTAGTTAATTCCCTGAACAACACATGTATTAATCACATCACATTTCCAATGTTCTATAAACTTCATTTGAGTATCTGATAATTCCATGGATGATGGATAGCTGAATGAATAGCATACAAAGTTGCTCATATTGTCTTGTTCTTGAACTGTGAAATTGAAAGTGAAAGTTGTAACATTGAGATCTAATGTTTGTGGAGAATCTGTTGTCGGTTGAATATAGATAACTGGATAGCCCAAAGCTATTCCAAAAACTGTTGGTGTAAATTCTTTAGGGTCAATATTAAAATATTGTTCTTTTGTAAGATTTTCAAGGTATGATTTTAATTCTGCAATAATCCCATTTAGCTTGTTTACACATCTGTTGATCGTTGTCTCATTTGTTTGATTCATTTCAAGAGGCTGTGTTGCTCCAGCAAAAATAAATACTGGAGTTGAAAACATCTTATTGTAACTTTTTAAACATTCTAGAGCATTCCCAATACGTTTTGGAAAGTCATTCATCTTTACCACAAGAACGTCTGAAGATATTTGAATAGCCTGAAGTTTATTTTTGATATACCCGTTGCAATGCATCCAATCCAGTAGCTCCACAAATTCTCTGACATCAACAGATAAAAAATCATTTAACCATGCTGGCTTCAAACCACAATCCACTGCGTAAATTTCTACAGAAATTCTGGCCCAATGTTTTCTTATCATTCTATTTGCCTTATTTGGTATCTCAGCAGTCATCAAATTATTCATATCCTCTCTTTTTTAGCCTGGAGATCTAGGCTATGATTTCTTTATTTATATATTGATGGCAAAACGAATAGCATGGTCAGGGCTGAGAATTTGAAAGAAAGTTTAAAATTTCCAACCAAAAAAATAATGATAAGAATTTGGCAATCAAAACACTTTATTGTGCTGGTGGCCACACTCAATTTCAAAACAAAATTTTAAAACATTTTCTTTGCCAAGTGAGTCCAGCGAAATAATAAGCTATTTTGTTTTAAAGTCTAAAATGGACTCTGACCCATCAAGTATACATCAGATTAAAAGTTAAAAAGAATTTTCCAGCCAGAAAACATTAATACCGATTGTAAATGACAACGATCCAACTTAGGAAACAAACGTAGACATTTGTACTTTACCATTTGACGCGTGTCCAACATAGAACACGGCTATAAAATGAATACAAAAATACTAAATTATTACAAGAATACGAGAAGAATATTAGAAAGAATACAAAAACAATTAATCATTGACAAAATCATACACAGACAAGTTACAGAAATAAATAAATAAATAAAGTTCTACTCACTAGAAACACTGTGGTTGAACGTCACTTCACACACACTGAACAGTTTACAAAACTTTGACAACACACCACATGACTTCACATTTACACATAACACAGGAATTCCCGTAGGGATTACAATAGCAATAGAAAAATATATAAATATTACAATTCCCAAGACAATAAAAAACTAAACTAATTCACATGAGACATAATAACAATTACACAAAAGAACAAACATAAATTCAATGCCCAAACGACATTAACACCGATCAAACTTTCAGAAAGAACATCCTTGCAGCATGAACAAGTTTGTATGTTTTATCTTTGATATAATTAAGCTTTCACACGTTCTTTTAACGCCCCTGACAGCCAACAATTAAGCTAGGCTAGACTACTTCTTAGGATCTCAGGATTCAAATACTCAAAATTTTTCCAATAAGGCTGGGAATATAGCCTAGAATCCACTGAACCCCCCCCCCCAAAAAAAAAAAATCAAAATCCAATGAAATAATTTGGAAGTACTAAAATCACGATTTTCGCATCAGTCTTTAAAATACTGAAAATACACAAAATTCTCAAAATGTTTAAACTATGACTGTAAATATAGAAAAATTTTCTTTTTATTATATACATAAAAACCTTCGAAAGAATATTAATGAAGGTTCCTTCATGTGAAAATGTGTTTGTATTCAATTATTTCAAATTTTCGAAACCCTTTTGACCTGTATAGGATGTAATCATAGTTTCTACTCTACCCCTGCTACATTTAGGGGGGGTCTTGGGTTTTGATGAACCAAAAGCAAGGGGGTGTTAGTAAAAGTATGACTTTCCTAAGGGGGGGTTGCCAGTTAAGGGGGGGGGTCTTCTTACCTAAGGGGGGGTCTTCTTAGATAAGGGGGATCTTCCTTGAATTATGCAAAACTTCTTTTTCAATAAAGTTTGCATGCGGCACTGGGGGGGGGGGGTGAAATTTTAAATAAATTTCCTAAGGGGGGGGGTTAGCACTTTTAAGGGGGGTCCTTATACCTAAGGAGGGATCTTGACCCCTCTAGAAACTATAAATTGTAAGTAAGTAATTATTTATTTACCATTTGAACACTAATAATACATGAGACAAGTCAACAAGGCTAACTCTATGCTTGGGGTTATCAAGCGAGGTTTCGCCAGCTTAACTCCAGAGATCCTCCGTACACTATACTCAACAGTATGCACAGTCAGTTTGGTCACCAAGACTATGCAAACGCGTCAATTTGCTTGAGGGAGTGCAAAGACGCGCAACAAGACTAGTCCAAACGTGTTGCAACCTTTCGTATAGCGAAAGACTTAAAATGCTTGATCTACAAACACTGGAATTTTGAAAACAGTTCTGTGATATGATCCAGGTCTTCAAACACCTCCAATTTTATGATAAAGCAACATTACCGGACAAACTGACTAGTTGAACACGTCCAAACCGAAGACACGCTCACAAACTCTCACCAAACTTCACGAATGACGGCTTCAACGGGCCACAATAACCAAATACTTTTAATACTGGTGTGTACCAATCTGGAACAAGCTACCAAGTGATGCTGTTTCAGCAGATTCCATCAAGTCATTCAAAGGAAAACTTAATGATGCATGGAAAACCCATGGCTTGAAATACGACACGAGAAGAGTTTAAATAAGATCAGTTAGAGGCCCACTGCGAGCCTAACTTGTAAATCTCTGTAGTGAGAGGGTATCCACAAAATAGAAAGGAAGTGCTTTATATGAAAAGTTAAAACATAACCATTAAGGGGTTATTGTTTCTGGTATATGTTTTCATATGAATTGACATTTTCTTTCTGAAACATATATGTCTGGTGGTTCCAGATGTCATCACAGATGACTTTTCTCGCAATCCAAAAACATTTGTAATAAACCAGCTGCAATGGAAAGTCAGCCCTACAGTATTGTTAGATTAGAAAGATTAGAAGTCAAGTTAATATGAAGATCCAGAGGAGCTGAGGTCCTAGAGTTGCTATTCTCCCATCCATGCACGCCAAGTATAAGACAAAATGTGTATATTATTACTTTTATTTAAAAAACCAGACCTAAAGCAAGTAATAATAATAGCTTTGTGGTCTTTTTCACTGTTTTTCATTGTATATACAATCATTGCATTGGGGAAATCCCCTTTTCATCTACAACGAATATCATCTTTAATAAACATGTAATAAACAATGAAGCAATATATACATGTAGCAAACCAAATAAATAAATATTGTGGTTTTATTTACCCTGTTTGTGGTTTTATTTACCCTGTTTGTGGTTTCATTTAAAACCTGTTTGTTGCTTCAATTACTTTGTTTGCTGTTCATATTCCTTTTCCTTTTTTTTTAACAAACCTACTACTGGTAATTAGATTAATATAGATTACCCGTCTGCTTTCAGCGTTTCGGTGTCGTGGGATAAATCTTCCCATGCTACCGAAACCCATGACAGTTTTATAGTAAACAAATTATTATAATAAATACATAATAAAACAACAATTAAAGCACAGTTAGGGAAACCATCGCGGATCCTGACATTCTATAAGCCAGCAGAAACTAAATGACCTGTCTTGTAAACTTAAGCTTCTTACCATTTTCCATCAAAAATAACCAAAAACATTGCTAATTCCCAAAGCCGGAGACCAAAACAAACTATCTTCCAAGATGATGGCACCCTTTTGGATCTATTGCTAAGGCCATCTAAAATTGTGGACAGAGATATCAGGCCCTTTAAGTGGTTCTGAAACGAAAATTCTTTTTCCCTCTTTTCTACGATCTGTCTGATACAGTCTAAAACAACCCGTTTTTCTAGTCTGTGCACTTCAAATAAAAACCAACAGAATTGTATGTTCAACGAAAAGGCCTCACGCATCAGTTAACAATTTTAAAAGATTATTTAATAAACGAAATCTTATCCTTGTAAACATTCTTTAGAGAAAAATAAGAGGAGAGCCGGGAGAGCCGGCATAAAGCCGGCATAAAGCCGGGAGAGCCGGCATATTGAAAGTACCTCTGTAGTGGAGGGTTTCATTGTGCAATATAGTTAAAATATGGCTTGAACTTTGAATTCAAGTGAAAAAACTCAAGTTTTGTAATTCTTTCGTACATAGAGAAAAAACTATAAATAAATATTTCACTATTGAGGTAGTTTCGAATAGCCACCTGCTTGATCTATTCATGTAGAAAAGATCAAGGCTGTATCCCTTGGAAACACCATTTTATTTATTTTTTTAGAGATTTTCTCCACATTAATGAAATTCTATGTAAACTTTCCACTGGCTTGATGGGTATCATTGTAACCCATATTAAATTTATATCTTTTTCCGTTATGAAGTCAAAAAAAAAATCTTTTTGAAAGAGTAAGAGCCTGAACCTTTCATGTCAAAAAAGTCCCGAAAACACTGAAAACACTTTTACCTGAAACACCTTTTCTGAACCTTTCATGGTTTTCTGGGTGTTTTTGGCAAAAACATTTTACCAGAAACACCTTACCTCTCGAGGCAGTGTGTTTCCAGCATTTCCTGTGTTCCTGGTATTTCCATAAATCAACTCTCAATTTTCTCCACTAAACTCAGGCAAAAATGCCATTTCCCAGAAACACCACCATTTTGTGAACCATTCAGTCTTTTTCCTGGTGTTCCTGGTATTTTTCAAGACGATTTTGAAGCTCTTGCAGTGTCCTGACTGAACCAATCAGATAAAAATCGGGTTAAAAATCGGGCTAGAAAATCGGAAAAAAAACGGGGAAATGGGACTTTTCGATACCGTTTCAGCCAGTCGGGACTTGTTTTATAGCAGTCGCCTTCGACAGGACATTTGGTGTTTATGGTGTTTTTAAAAATTGAACCTTTCATGCTGGAAAGTGTTATCTGCAAACCAGGTAAGCAAGGTGTTTTTAAAAACATGAATGGTTCAGGCTCTAATGATGTTTCAAGAATGGTTAGTAGAATCAACTTTTTTCCCGAAAACAAATCCACTTAAAGGGCCTGAGTTGTGGAAAGACAGAGGCGCCCGCTGCTTCGAAGGTGTTAACGCCAAAAATGCCTGATATGATCTTCCAACAGAAGATGGGTTAGTTGCCGTGCGAGTTACGCCATGCACTCCACCGCAACACGCAACAAACAGTGCTTATTTCTTATAACCGTGAAAGGACGTAACTCGCACCGCAAAAAACTCGCCTTCTGTCAGTAAGTCACACTAGCATCCCGCCGAAATGCATATCAAAGATTAATGCTGCAAAAGCGCTATATCGTTTACTTGACTCGCAAGCAAAAAAATGTGCCGCAAAACTTCTAAAGGGATTTATGAAAAAATAACCATAGATGAGCCATAGATGAAAGTATTTGTGCCAAGTCAACCTTGAAAACTAATTTGAAGATCAACTTCCCAAGCAAAAGATCTACGGGGGAGACGGAACCCACCTAGATCCACGCACCGCCTGATAGGCTATAATTTCCCAGAAATTTTGCTTGCCAGACCTCAAGTCAAACACTGACACATTTAGGGGCCATTAACAAACGGCCGTTAAGACTCTGACCCCCTCCCCCCTTCCTCTTACCGTAAGTTGGTCTAATATCGACATCCCTCGTCTAATTCTGACACCCTTCTTTAGAGACAGGAACAATATGAAAGCTTGAATCATTGAATGATTGAAAAATGATTATTCCTCTCTGACCACTAGGCAAAGAAAAACAGTTTCAACCTTTCTATCAATTTCAGCTAATAAAAAGGGTGTCGGGATTAGAGGAGGGGTGTCATTAGACATTAGACCAAGTTACGGTATTTAACGGCCAAAAAAACCTTGAAAAAAATAAACTATTTCAGCCTAAAATTACCTTTCCCCTGCATGTTCTTTTGCGTTCTTTTTCTTCGCAGACATTGAAATGCTTCTTAACTTCCACGGAAAAACATGTGGTCAAGGTGAGATGGGAATAGCGGGTGTTACCATGAGGGCGGGAGAAAAATTGCCGAATTGGGTCACATGACGAATGATATTTCTTGACGTACGATTGAAAAGTATGGCGAAAGTGTTGGATTGTATGGATTCTTAGTATTTTTTAAGACTTTGGGACAATGTGAGGAGCTTCTATTGTAAGTGAGATTTTCCTTCTTTTTTAACTATTTTTTATGGCATAAATGTTGACCACCTTACCCCTTACGGCTTGAAACTGTTAAAAAAAAGATTGTCAATTGTCGATGGCCCCTTACATGTGCGGAATTTTTTTTGCTTTAGTGTATAAACAAGGCCTTATTAAAAATCAAAGCACTGTCTCGAGAATTGAATGACAAAATTTGGTTGGTTGATATTCTGGCTGTTGCACGTTCGCAATCAGTCATTTTGTCTCGTTTTAAGTTTTCAAGTTTCTCAAGATTTAATTAATTGTCTTGGGAACTTGAACTTGATTCAGGTAACACTCTCGTCCTTGTTGTTGCAAATACATCCTGTAGATGACTGATGTTGTTTTTCTGAAAGCTTGATTTCCTAGTGTGACTATGGAGTGTGGCTGTGGTGTGGTGGAGTTTATCGATTATCGGAGTAATCGATAATGATTGAAGTAATCGATTAACAATCGAATATTGAGTACCAAAAGAAGCTGAAAACCCAAGGTGGGTTAACAACCCCTGGCAGGCAAAAACGCGTTTGTTTACCTCCCAAACAATTTTATACACAACGGTGGAGCGCACATTTTCCCGGGCCATTTCTGAGAAGTTTGAATTACAGGAAAGGTGTATTGATTACATACCCAATTTCTATGATAAATCTTTAAGAAAAACTAAAAAACTGATCTAAAACCAAAGCACAAAAAGAAGCCCAGCCATAAAGATTGACCCCATTATTTCCCAGCCATTTCCCCTCGACATTTTGTGTGCCTTCGCCCTGCGTTTCATCAAGTAACTCATATCGCGCATTTTGATTGGTTGGAGAAGATGAAAGTGGTTTTTTCGCGCATGAATCGCATGTTTTAATTGGCCAAAGTAAACTTGGTTTCAGATTATTTTGACGCGCTGCTACCGGAAACATATTTGATAAAATCGAAGGCTGGAAAGTACTCAATACAATCGAAGGTATTCAATATCAGTGTAGCTGGAACCTCGATATTCCAGGATTAGAAAAAACTATACCTGTCATCTTTTTTCTTTAAAGAATCAACAAGCCATCAACATCGATAAATTACACACATTTCCTCAGAAACTTTTAAAATTATCTGCCATTATGACTTTTTTGAAGCCGTTTCGAAATTAAGCAATCGGTTTATGTATCGGAATTCCTATGGGAGTTCTTTTCCAAGATTTGTAAAATAGATCATTATTGATTACTTTGATCACAATCGAACGTTCCATTAGTTACCGTCTGGGAGTAAGGCACAAATATCTTCGTTTCGCGTCGCCCGACCAACTCTCGAAAATTGAGTAGAATTGAGTCGGTGAGTCGGTAAATTTGTTGGACTTTTTCTGTCAATGGCCTTTCCTTCGTTCAAAAATTTTATTATTGCGGTTTTTTTGCGAGCGATTTCTGGCGCATTCGCAGCATTTTGACGGAAAGAGTTACATCGGATCACCCAAAGTACCTTCATGTTTTTATTTTATTTTCTTATCTCTGATCCTGTCTTTCTCTTTTCTGACTGTCTGAGTTTCTGAGTTGCTGAGACTTAGTTTCTCATTTCTGACTGAGTTTTCATACCTGTCAATCATTTGTCCATCAATTTCGACCAACCTAATTTTTGACCCGAGCGGGATTCGAACCACCACCAAAGAAAGACCTTCAGATTCGGAAGCCAGCGCTCTATCCATTACACCAGAAAAAATGCACGCGCGCCACCCTCAACGGGGGAAAAGAAGTAAAAAGGGGGAAAAAAGAAGTTGCGCAACCACGAGCAAAGTGGATTCATTTTAATTAAATGCGCCTTTGTTTTGGAGGCGCGAAAGAAGACAAAATGGTAGCGCGAGAAGGCTTTTCTCTGTGTATGCCGAGATACGCTATATCATTAACGAAATCCCGGCGTACCAGCACATACACATACTCTGTCAAAGAATATATAAATGTCTGGAATTTTCGCATGTTGAGGAAAAGTTACCTCAGAGACAGGGTACTTCTTGCCAAATATCTACTTGTGGTTCACATGTCACATAAAAAAACAACGTATCGGCTTTTTATCTCGGCTTTTTTATTTGTATTATATTCATGCGTATTACTACTTTGAATACGGTGATAGTAGAGTAAATTGGTAGTAAATTAAACTTTTTGAAAACATTTAAGCACTTTGAGACATAGGGAAAAAACATACTAATAACTTGCAACAACAGTTTATGTTTTCTTATAATAATAAATCGAAAGGATAAAACGAAATAACTCAGCAATTGAATTTTGAAAGATTGCTCCACAACAGAGTTATTTTGATATAAGTGAAATATGAGGCAAATCTGGTTTACATATTTGAGAGAATTCTATATGGTTGGGTGTAAAAAACATCAGAGAAAGAGTTTGTCATTGTATTGTAGGAGTACTATTTTCTAAAACATTAAATAAATGAGAAGAAACATGTTTCTATATATAAAGTGTTATACCCTAACATACAGAATAAAGTATCCCAAAGAGATTTTTTAGGTTAAAAGTCAGTCTAAAAATATTCATGGTAAGTTTTCATGATGACACTCTTTTAAGTCAAAATTTTAATATATCATTCTCTAAGAGTTTATTTATACAAAGCACAATAGAGTAGGCCATCGGTCCCCAGAGATGTTTCCCTGAATTAGCCGCTCAAGACGCGTTATCACACA
This sequence comes from Clytia hemisphaerica, assembly GCF_902728285.1. Taxonomy (NCBI): domain Eukaryota; kingdom Metazoa; phylum Cnidaria; class Hydrozoa; order Leptothecata; family Clytiidae; genus Clytia; species Clytia hemisphaerica. The sequence goes on along the minus strand of NW_027104135.1, from coordinate 80,105 downwards.
TGCCAAGTGCTCATTGTTGTCGGCTTTCCAACAATTCCTACTGAAATTGAATAATAAAAAATATATATTTTAGATTAATTTCATGTGTGATAAAGAATATACGATATAGGATATATTATTGGCACAATTTTACCCACAATTGTTTTTAATTATATTATAGTAAAGAGTCAAAGTGACAGCGCAGTAGACAGCCGACTTAAGCAAGAAAATCGACCAACTCCAGTGATTTACAATTTATCATTTTGGCAATGCCTTTATGAAAAATATACCAATATTTACAAAGTTTCTGCAGAAGCTACATTAAAGTATGCTTGATTGAGTCTTAGTAAAGGTTTTTTCTGAATGAATATGTGTCTATACTCCATTTTATAAAAACCACAGTTGTCGGGCGGGCACCGGTCAAGCACAAAACAAGGGAAATGGTAAACGGCTAACACCTGCAACGGGCCATAACCTTATGAAAAATGAGTCAATTTCTCCCAAATTTCTGCATAAGCTTTACTGAAGTATAAGCTTAATAAAGTTTCAGTAAAGGTTTCTTCCTACTTGTACATTATTCCATAACTTTATGAAAATTTAGTCAATATTTTCCAAATTTCTACAGGAACTGTATTGAAGTATACTGAACCTAATTCTAATAAAGGTTTCTTCTAAATAAATCTGTGGCCATGATGTAAAATAAAGGTGACGGCCGTCAAAAGCACGGTTAGGATTGTTGAAGTCCAGTTTGGCCTAATACTTCATGAAAAATTGATCAATGTTTCTCAAATTTATACAGGAGCTGTACTGAAGTATGCTGAGTCAAATTCCAAAAGAAGTTTCTTCTACATAAGTCTGTGTCAGAAATGTAAAATCAAAGTAATAGCCGGTACAATCATGAACATTGGCCGTCTCCAGCGGTGCATCATTTTGGGTCACAACTCCTTCAAAAATGGAGCAATCTGTCTCAAATTTCTACAGGAGCTGTAATGAAGTATGCTCAATCGAAATCCAGTTGAGTTTTCTTCTGAATAAAATCATGTCCATGATGTAAAATCAAAGTGACCAACCAACCAAGTACAAGAAATCAGTTCTGCATCAAACATTCAAATTCCACAGCAAAAAGAACAAAAAAACTCCCAGTAAATTGGGATTAGAGAAACCAACTACTCTATCACAATTTTTAATACTTTTCTTGTTCTTATATCGTTGATTTGGTAGTATATTTCATAGAAAATGAAGAAATTTCAGTCAAAAATTCTGCTTGAAGCTGTGAAGGCTTATCCACTTCGGCAGAGACATCTTGTTTTGATTTTTTTAACAAATCAGATCACTAGAATTCTCTTATTTTGCCGTGAACCAATCAAAACGCGGGATTTCAAAATAAAGCAATATGATTGGTCAAAATAGAGAAATAGAGAATTCTTTTGTCGGAAAATAGAGAAAATAGAGAATTCCCGTGAAGTGATTGGTTAGAATTCTCTATTTTTCTCTATTTCAACAAAAGGTCTATTGTTTAAATTCTCTATTTTTGATGGAATCCCGAGTGCTTTTCTCTGAGCCATCGCCGCACATCAAATTCACACAATTCATAACATATTATACCAAACTGGCAAAAGACGGGGGTAATGTTATTATAATATGGGTAAAAGTACCCCTTTTTTAAACCTGACTGAAATTCGAGCCGTTACTAGCAACCCTGCGGGGCCCAAGGCGCCGAGTATGCACCCGGCACAGTGACAAGCTGTTACTAGCAACCCTGACCCTACCTAACTGTTAGTTAATCAATTCCAAACAACAAAACCCCCGGAAAGGTGACTATCAGCGATCCGTGGATAAAAAAATAAAAAAATGAAAAATAAAAAAATGAAGGTAACTTTGGGTGATCCGATATAACTCTCTCCTATTTTGACTTTGTTTATCATTACATGCGCCATTTTGGGGTCGGAGGTCACAGTTTTCAAAGGTCATAATTTTAAACCACACACGCGGTTGTTTTGGCTGCTGGCTGGCTGGCAGTTTCCACCAAAAATGCACTCTAAAAATAGATGGAAAAATGGAAACCCAAAAATTTTTACGATCGACCGACCGACCGACTCACTTTTTAGACCCAACGAGGACGCGAAATGAAGATATTTGTGATTGCCGCCTAATTAGTTTATTCAAAAGACACCCGTTGCGTTCACCAAAACAACTATTTTTCAATGGGAATCAAAACTATAAAGTGCACTCACAAACATCAATTTGTCAGATCTAACAAAATTATTAAAGGTACTGTCATCATTGACAAACCAACAACCTGCCATGTAATTTTGCTTCGTCTGTCTGTTTGTCTGTCTGGCTGTGTGTTTTTACTTTCGTTTTCATACGCATGTTTTTGTGCTTTTAAAAGATGACTTTAAGTTGTAGATTGATAGAGCCTTGTTTATACTTCGTTCCGCCCACTGACCGCCTTATTTTGATATTAAAGGTCCATCCACATCTAGCAAAATCATGGAGTCTGACTACGTGTACTGCACTGGTGTATATTGGCCCCCCCCCAGCGGTTTGCGTGATTGCGTGAATGGGCATTTTCGGTTGCGTGAATATTGAAAAAAAAATGCGTGAATGCGTGAATTGAAAAAACTTGCGTGAACGTGAAAATGTACTTTTTGATTGCGTGAATTCGTGAATCTGGGCTATTTTTTGCATGAATACGTGAATTTTCTCTTTTTTCCACCGATTATGTGCAGTTTTCCCGATTTTCCAATGTTTCCCCGATTTTTCCCAGAAAATTTCCCGATTTCTGAAAAATCGGGTTATTGCGTGAAACTCGAGGAAAATTTGCGTGAATGCGTGAATTTCGAAAAAAAATTGCGTGATTGCGTGAATTGAGGGTCCGCTGGGGGGCCTCGTATAGGGGGGCTATATGAGAATTGCGAAGCGATCCAGGCAAGTCATGAAAGAAATATCATGATGTGTCAACTATGTAAGCATTTTATTGTTGGAATAGAAAAGAGAAAAGAGGTAGGTAAGTCTAGTCTAGCCTAGCCTAATTGTCTCAGGCGTAAAAAGAACCCGGGGGGGGGGTACTAGGGTTGCGGGCTGGACGGGGGGCTGCCGCCCGACTTTCGAACTTTGGACCCTTACCGGGACTAAAAAGGAGAAAACAAAGGAAAATTTTGGGAATTTTACGACCCTTAGCGGGACAAATTTGATCAATTTTGACCAAATTTCGATCTTTCAGGAGGTAAAAAGTTGAAATTTTCCTATTTTTCCGACCCTTACTGGGACTGAAATTTGATTTTCTGATTTTTCTGACCCTTAGCGAGACTTTGGAAGTCCAAAAAAGGTACCCTTAAGGGCGGCACATACCATACCCTCCATTTGCCTAAGTACCCCCCCCCCCGGGAAAAAGAATGTGAGGGCTTATTTTTATCAAAGGCAGAACACATGCAATTTTGTTTCCCTCCACTGACAGTATAGACTTAAACTCGTATATCAAGATTATTACGGGATTTCGAGTACGGATAGATCTTCTTCTAAAAGCGAGATGTGAATAGCTTATCTCCTTTTGTCTTTTTCAGTTTGATAGTTTTTGCGAAGAGATAATTACCAATTAATTGTCTTAGGTGTTTTTGTAATTTTATTTGTTAGTTTTTTTAATTCCCAAGAGACCAATTTTCGTGCCACGAGCGCACGTACAACTTAAAGAGCTTAGTTTAATTATTCCCTCATGACCAATTACCATGCAATCGTGGAAGAGAGATTAAGTAATCTCATTCCTAGTCTTCTCCCGATCTTGTGGTGTACTGAGAATTTTCGCTCGTCTAACTTTTGAAAGAGTGTTACAATCTTCTCAATTTATTTCTGGACAGTGAACGCCACACCCTCTCTTTTGGACTTCGTTCTCTTAACACGAACCAAGTTAAGTCTAGCACACGGGAAAGCGAGAATGGTTTTCCTATTACTTCATTCAATCCCAATTACATTCCAGACTCCTCATTTTCCCCTCTGTGCATAGCACTACTTCGTCACATATCCTTACTTCGTCTTCTATTGTTATTTTCTCTTTTACGTCATAATATATGCATGAATAATCGCATAAATTATTTCTGATTGATCTTGAGATTAGAGGTGGTTTCTACTTGCTTTTTTTTATTGTATTGTTCTGTATGTAACACCTTTATAGCTGTTGAAATTAAACATAAAAATTGTTCTTTCATTCTTTCATGCGAAGGTGTTAATAAACAAATGATACAAGAAATAGTCTATGGTTGATCTCTCTTTTTTTTAAAGGTGTTAACAAGCAAACTATAAAAAAGTGAATGGATGGTCGCTTTTTTGTTCCGTCTAGCAAAAAGTAATACAAAAGGTTGAAATCTCAATGTCTGAACCCTTTTTTTATCAAAAACTTTGTAAAGAACATACTGTATACGGTTTCTAAGAAGCGGCACAAAAAAACTAATAAAATAGGAATCGAATTTGATATTATTTTTTAAATAATTTTAGATAAATTAGTTTTCACATTAATCTATCTGTGGAAGTTTTAAAAATCGAAATTTTTCAGCTTGTTTCTTTCGTATCTCTAAAAGTAATGATAAAGTCTCCTCATAACAAGTCAAAATGTAGAAGAAAGAAGTTTTTTGATACATACATCAACCAGGTCACAAGTTCTGAGACACTTTCGTTTTCGACAGATCACTCTATCCTATCCGACTGGGATCCCTTAAAATCGGTCTTACCGGTTACCGATCGCCGTAAAAATTTTAATAATATTTTTAGGGTTAAGATTCAAAAGAAAGAACACCCTAAAGCTTTAAAAAAAATTGAATGTTTTTAAAAAATCTCAATAGAAACAGGTATATCTTATTCTGTCTCGTCGGGCGTTTCGGCCGCAAAAGTGCAAGGTAGCAACTCCTCTGCACCTGAACTTTCAATATATCGTAAAATTCTTTAAATATCGAAGAAATTTTTGGACGAATAATGGAAGTGAGGAGAGCTTTTAATGAAAGATATGATTAAGTAACATTTGATGCGAAAAATATCTGAATGTTTAAGGAGTAAAGAGTTGCGACCAAGTAGTGTTTGGTGTTTTTGGTCCAAACTATGAACAAAGGCGTAACGAAGTAGTATTAGGTGTTTGAGGTCCAAATTAGGAAAAATTCTTACGAGTAAAGCGGCGTGACCAAGTAGTGTTTAGTGTTTATGATCCAAATATCCAAATTAGGAATATTAATGAGTAAAAAGTAGCGACCAAGTAGTGTTTGGTCCAAATTATGAACTTTTCTTATGAAGAAAAAAATGTGACCAAGTAGTGTTTATTGTTTATGATCCAAACCATGAACATTTCTAACGATTAAAAAGGCGTGACCAAATAGTGTTTGGTGTTTTTAGTCCCAATTATGAACTTTTCTAATGAAGAAAAAAATGTGACCAAGTAGTGTTTGGTGTTTTTGTGTGAAAGTATGATCATTTCTAATGGGTAAAAAGGCGTGACCAAGTAGTGTTTGGTCTTTTGGTGCAAACTGTGAGCATTTTTAAGGATGAAAAAAATGTGATCAATTAGTGTTTGGAGTTTTCGGTCCAAATTAGGAATATTTCTTATGAGTAAAATGGCGTGACCAAGTAGTGTTTTGGTGTTTGGATGCAAGTATGATCATTTCTAATGGGTAAAAAGACGTGACCAAGTAGTGTTTGGTGTTTTTGTTCCAAGTTATTAACATTTGTAGTGAATGGAAAAACGTGACCAAGTAGTGTTTGGTCTTTTGGTGCAAACTATGAGCATTTTTAAGGATAAAAAAAATGTGATCAATTAGTGTTTGGAGTTTTCGGTCCAAATTAGGAATATTTCTTATGAGTAAAATGGCGTGACCAAGTAGTGTTTTGGTGTTTGGATGCAAGTATGATCATTTCTAATGAGTAAAAAGACGTGACCAAGTAGTGTTTGGTGTTTTTGTTCCAAGTTATTAAAATTTCTAGTGAATGGGAAAAACTTGACCAAGTAGTGTTTGGTCTTTTGGTGCAAACTATGAGCATTTTTAAGGATAAAAAAAATGTGATCGATTAGTGTTTGGAGTTTTCGGTCCAAATTAGGAATATTTCTTATGAGTAAAATGGCGTGACCAAGTAGTGTTTTGGTGTTTGGATGCAAGTATGATCATTTCTAAGAGGTTAAAAGACGTGACCAAGTAGTGTTTGGTGTTTTTGTTCCAAGTTATTAACATTTCTAGTGAATGGAAAAACGTGACCAAGTAGTGTTTGGTCTTTTGGTGCAAACTATGAGCATTTTTAAGGATAAAAAAAATGTGATCAATTAGTGTTTGGAGTTTTCGGTCCAAATTAGGAATATTTCTTATGAGTAAAATGGCGTGACCAAGTAGTGTTTTGGTGTTTGGATGCAAGTATGATCATTTCTAAGAGGTTAAAAGACGTGACCAAGTAGTGTTTGGTGTTTTTGTTCCAAGTTATTAACATTTCTAGTGAATGGAAAAACGTGACCAAGTAGTGTTTGGTCTTTTGGTGCAAACTATGAGCATTTTTAAGGATAAAAAAAATGTGATTAATTAGTGTTTGGAGTTTTCGGTCCAAATTAGGAATATTTCTTATGAGTAAAATGGCGTGACCAAGTAGTGTTTTGGTGTTTGGATGCAAGTATGATCATTTCTAATGAGTAAAAAGGCGTGACCGAGTAGTGTTTGTTAGTTAAAACTATGAACATTCTTAATGGGTAAAAAATTGACCGAGAAACGTTTTTTATTTGTAAAGTTTCTTGAGTTAAAATATTTGAAATACCTACCATATACCTAAATTACATTTCTTTAACTGACCAATCAAATCACTAATGTATATGTAATATTTTGAAGAGTGAGTGCACGATGAACAATCGTGATTGAATATCTAAAGAAATGTCTCGAAGAAACCATAATACGCATGCGCAGGTGCTCTACACATTGTCAGAAAAAAACTTCTGAAGCAAATGGCTTTTTTTCGTGACGAAATAAAACAAGAAAGTATGAGAAGAAAAAGCAAAATTATTATTTTTTACGTTTTTATTCTGCTTTTTGGAAATGTAATCAAAACCGAGAACCGTCTTATAGAACACGGCTATAGAAGACGAAGATTATGAATTATTCGTCAATATAATTCAGAATGATGGTCGGAATATGGTGAAAGGAAGGGAGCGCACAAACCAGGACAGAAAAGTGGCACGGTTATATTTATCAGGGAATTTGGACATCGAGCTTACATATAATCCTATAAAAGAAGATGACGAAGAGATGTTGGTAAGTATTTTTTTAAACTCCGTTGTAAAATTATTTTGATAATTATTCTGGTTTGACATTAATTAAAAGCAAAATGTTGATGTGTGGTCAAAAAAATGTATCCTTACTTGGTCACGATGCATTGCGTAAGAGTTCTTTAAAAATTTCGCAAAAATTTATATTCCCACTAAATGGTCACGTGATTTAAAAGTTAGATTTTACAGATTAGTCAAAAAAATTTTCATTACATGGTCACATGATTTTAAAGTTAGATTTTGCAATTTTGCAGATCAGTCAAAAAAATGTATCCTTACTTGATCACATGACTTGAAAGTTATATTTTGCAGATCAGTCAAAAAAATTTATCCTTACTTGGTCACATGACTTTAAAGTTAGATTTTGTAGATCAGTTAAAAGATTTATCCTTACTTGGTCACATGACTTGAAAGTTAGATTTCGCAGATCAGGCAAAAAAATTTATCCTTACTTGGTCACATGACTTGAAAGTTAGATTTTGCAGATCAGTCAAAAAGATTTATCCTTACTTGGTCACATGACTTGAAAGTTAGATTTCGCAGATCAGGCAAAAAAAATTTATCCTTACTTGGTCACGATGCATTGTGTAAGAGTTCTTTAAAAATTTCGCAAAAATTTGTATTCCCACTACACGGTCACGTGATTCAAAAGTTAGATTTTACATATTAGTCAAAAAGATTTATCCTTACTTGGTCACATGACTTGAAAGTTAGATTTTGCAGATCAGTCAAAATAATTTATCCTTACTTGGTAACATGACTTGAAAGTTAGATTTTGCAGATCAGTCAAAAAAATTTATCCTTACTTGGTCACATGACTTGAAAGTTAGCTTTTGCAGATCAGTCAAAAAAATGTATCCTTACTTGGTCACATGACTTGAAAGTTATATTTTGCAGATCAGTCAAAAAAAATTATCATTACTTGGTCACACGACTTGAAAGTTAGATTTCGCAGATCAGGCAAAAAAATTTATCCTTACTTGGTCACATGACTTGAAAGTTAGATTTTGCAGATCAGTCAAAAAAATTTATCCTTACTTGGTCACATGACTTAAAAGTTAGATTTTGCAGATCAGGCAAAAAAAATTATCCTTACTTTGCCACGATGCATTGTGTAAGAGTTCTTTAAAAATTTCGCAAAAACTTGTACTCCCACTACACGGTCACGTGATTTAAAAGTTAGATTTATATATTAGTCAAAAAGATTTATCCTTACTTGGTCACATGACTTGAAAGTTAGATTTTGCAGATCAGTCAAAAAAAATTATCCTTACTTGGTCACATGACTTGAAAGTTATATTTAAAAATTTTGCAAAAATTCATATTCCCACTATAAGGTCACGTGATTTAAAAGTTAAATTTTACAGATCAGTCAAAAAAATAATCCTTACTTGGTCACATGACTTGAAAGTTAGATTTTGCAGATCAGTCAAAAAAAAATCATCCTTACTTGGTCACATGACTTGAAAGTTAGATTTTGCAGATCAGTCAAAAACAATTTATCCTTACTTGGTCACATGACTTGAAAGTTAGATTTTGTAGATCAGTCAAAAAGATTTATCCTTACTTGGTCACATGACTTGAAAGTTAGATTTTGCAGATCAGTCAAAAAAAATTATCCTTACTTGGTCACATGACTTGAAAGTTAGATTTTGCAGATCAGTCAAAAACATGTATCCTTACTTGGTCACATGACTTGAAAGTTATATTTTGCAGATCAGTCAAAAAAAATTATCCTTACTTGGTCACATGACTTGAAAGTTAGATTTCGCAGATCAGGCAAAAAAATTTATCCTTACTTGGTCACATGACTTGAAAGTTAGATTTTGCAGATCAGTCAAAAATAATTTATCCTTACTTGGTCACATGACTTGAAAGTTAGATTTCGCAGATCAGGTAAAAAAAATTATCCTTATTTGGTCACAATGCATTGCGTATGAGTTATTTAAAAATTTTGCAAAAATTTATATTCCCACTACAAGGTCACGTGATTTAAAAGTTAAATTTTACAGATCAGTCAAAAAGATAATCCTTACTTTTTCACATGACTTGAAAGTTAGATTTTGCAGATCAGGCAAAAAAATTTATCCTTACTTGGTCACATGGTCAAAATATGTTTTTTATTTACCTCTTCGCCTATCATTTTCACACCTAACGGTAATTACTTTATGTATTCTAGAAAAATATATCTGTCAATCAATTTGCCATATTTTATTCAAAGATATCTGTCAATCAACTTATTAGCTTGCATAATAGCATATGTTACGTCATGTTGTTTAAATGATTAACAATAATCTAGTAGAAACCATGTATATTTAGCTGTTTAATTTTTAAGCATATACCTCTATACAAAGTTTTCTTTTAAGTGGAGTGGTTATTATTAGTGGAGGTTATACAATTGTGCTCGCCTGTTTTCTTCTGATGATCGGCTCCTACCATTGTTACTTTGTTACTTATGGTTTATATTCAATTATATCCGATTGGACCATTAAGCCTGGGCACGGCAATCGAGCTTTCTACCTTTGAGCCACTGAACGATTTGTCTTAGTGTTTAACGATGGCTTGCTTTTTAATCTCAACGCACCTATGTTTTTTTTTGAGGACAAACTTTTTACTTATTCACTAAGTCTACTACTTTGGTCCGAAATTGTACCAGTTATCATTGACTCGGGATTGAACCAGGAATCGTGGGCATAGGAGCAGAGCTTTCTGCCTTTGAGCCACTGATCGATTTGTTGTTAATGTGTCTAATGACTTGTGACTTGACTTGCTTTTTAATTTAAATGTGTCTCTATATTTTCATTTCATTCGAGTTTACTACGCAGTTTGACTTGACTTGGGATTGAACCAGAAATCTTGGGCATAGGAGAAAAGCTTTCTACCCTTTGAGCCACGGATTGATTTGTTGTTATAGTGTCTAATGGCTTGATACTTAAAATATTAATGTACCTAAGTTTTGTTCCTTTGAGTTCACTACGCAAGATATGAATTGGGATTGAACCAGTAATCTTTAACCTTTAGACGCCGAGAGACGTACCACGTACGTCATATATACAGGCCGAGAGACGTACCACGTACGTTTTGATACTGGGGTCCTTTCAAAGTTTAATAAAATAAAGACCAGTTTGAATTTTTCTATTCTGTAAAATTTAGCAGACAGGATAGGGGTGAAGGCACTGACCTTTATATAACCCTGGACAAAGCTTCTCAATCCCAGCCAAGCAAAATCTTTGATCGGAGTTTTTTGAAAATTGGTACCCTAATGTCGGCACTACTCGATAGCGGTGTAAATGCATCGAGAGCGCTAGGTCTACTTTCCCTCAAATTCTTTTGATGATGTAGCGGCGTTAGACGTTAATTTTTAGCATTGCAATGGCTTCTCCTTGGGTACCAATTCTAAAAAAACTCCAATCAAAGATGGCAGATATTGCAGGGTCCAGGGTTATATAAAGGTCAGTGGGTGAAGGTTCATTCATTCAAAATTTTACGGGTCCTGCTTTTATACATCTCGAGATATCGGAACTCAATGTCGGTGTATTTTTCAAATGTCAACAAAACATCGTTTTAGTGGTGGACAGAGGGTGTTTGATGGATTTTTGGACTGAAAAGTCATGTTTATGTCTGTTTTTTTCTTGGTTTCAGCATATAAATATCATTATATGAGATAGAGAACCTTTATTGGCAGTTTCTATGTGGTTTGAAGGGGTTTTAGGGGGTATTTCCTGACATACATGCCTATCTCTAGCTCCAACAACTCAGGGCTGTTTTGCCTCAGTTTTTCCACTATTCTGGTGTTTTATTGCTTGAATTTACATGATAGAGAGTCTGTTATGATTATTGTAGTAATTTTACAGGCTTAGGGTAAGTGCAGGGCCAATTTTAGAGCAACGGGACCACTTAATTTACCTGTTGTGGCCAGAGTGTCAATTTTGGTGGAAAAGTGTGCTTCACCGAAACTTAGATTCTGAGATGAAATGAGCTTCTTCAGCCCTGAAATTTCACACAATGGTGGCTTATAACATAAACTAAAACAAAATAATTTTTCTGGGACCAATCTTTACCTTGTACCCACTTTTTTCATTCAATTTGTCAAAAAAAAGAAAAAGTGAAAAAATCGTAAACATGGAATTTTTACTGTTTTGATTTGAGGCTGTGTAGTCAGGTTTAAAAGGGTGATGAGGTGTCTTTTTGGTATTATCTGAAAAAATAGATCCTTAGCTTTTCAAAATGGGTTTACTTTTTACTTAAGCTTTAGCGGTTCAGATTTTATGACATTTTCCGCGAAACCTCCATTTTCATGAAAAAAACAGCGGCAGCAGCGCGCGCTGTTTTTAAAAACAGCGGTGTCTAAAGGTTAACTAAAGTCGAATACTTTTAAGGACTTAAAATGGACCCTTCTGACCCTTTTGACCAGCGGTACTTCCCCGTGCACCCTATTGCGTGTAAAATCTTGGAAATTGCCTCCCCTCTTAAAGCTTATCAATAAAGTTGAGGATTCAGGAAATGCACAAAAATAAACTAAATTTGGCGAAAGGTTGAAAAAATAAAATCAAGGGGAACTTAATTTACCAGATTTTAGGTAAATCTGCCATATTTTCTTTCCCTTAAAGTTTCTCTCTTTAAGGTTTTTGGTATGTAATCGAAAATTTCGAATATCATTTTCATTTCCTTCCAATTCTCTAAAGTCTCAATATAATTTGCAGCGGAGACAAAAATGCTGTAGCTTTCGAATTATAGATAACGGTTCTGTGCTTGCTAAAAACAATTAGCGAAGAATAATTCAAAGAATATTCATTCAGTCAAACAATACAGCTTAAAAAAAACTTTGCCCTGGTTGACTTAAAAAAGAGCTCTTTTAACAAGGACAAAACCGCTATCTAATTCTCCGCTACAAATTATTGAGACAGACTTTACCTGATTAAAAACACTTGTATTTTATTCAAACATTACTTAAGTTTGTCAGAAAATCGTCCGATACAAAGCGATAGAAATTTAGAGGCGTCTAGGGCTAGTCTCTTTGTCAAGTAAAAAAGGAGATTATATGAGGTTGTCGTATTACTGTAAAGTTTTGGTTTCAAAAGCAGCATTGGTGTCCTTATGCTCCTGTTCAGAATCGGACAGGTCCAGAAATGAAAAATTGGCGGTAAGCTTGTATGTTGACAAAAGTGGATTAAAAGAAACATATCCATTACTATTGCTATTGGTGAGAGGGGCTAAAGTAGACAAAGTAAAAGGAAAATTCGTTTTGTAAATCTAATTGATTGATATGTTGCATTTCAAGATTTAATTTCATTTCTAGCTGTAATAAAATATCCAATATTTACAATCTTTATATAATTTTTATAACAAATTTATCATTAATGTATTGTCGAAATTTTGTGCCACCGCAAAAGATCGATCAGATAAATCGTTGAGATCGATTTCGTTAGAGCGATACTATATTGTATATAGAGAAACACAGGGACATGAGATAACACAAGACCACCCTCGACCCAGGGGTCACGTATTTACGACGCAAGAGAGCCGAGGACCGTACAGAGGAAAAATACGTGTCCCGGGGTACTACCCTTGTCGACCGACGGAGGTGCTCCGCTGAGGTTCGAAAAATGGACCCTACGTGGGACTCAAAATTTGCGAAAAAAGTGACCCTGAATGGGACTGAAATTTTCCCAAATTTTTCAAAAATAGGTACCCTACGAGGGACTGATTTTTCTATTTTGGTGTTTTTGAGACCCTACCTGGGACGTTTTCGAGGGTGAACACAAGACAACACGGAATTACATATCTTAAAAAAGTAAACAATTGGCCAATTCCAATTTGATAGAAAATACCAGAAAGTATTCAAATCGGGCAGTTAATACCTACAACTTAAGTTACTAACTTAATAATTAGTGCAAATACCTCAAAATGTTACATGGTCTACGTAGAGGTTTTCTAATTGAAAGATCAATGCAAAATAGGCGCAACAAAGAATTGTCGTCTGCTTAAAAATCGCTAGCGAAAAAGCTTCATGCGAAAATTGAATAGTTCCGATTTAAATTTAAGCGTATTATAATAGTGTATACATCTATCCATAGACACGTGTTTCGTCCTTCCCAGGACTCATCAGTGCGGCTTGGGTAAGCGAGCATAGACTGACTGTTGTCACCAGAGTGCTCAAAACACTAAGTGTTGAGCTTCGCATAATCGCTTGTGGTGAACGGAGAAGCAGAGCTTACTCCTCAACAGGAGTATATAATAGTGTATAGAGAAATAACATAATTACCAAAGCGGAGTAACCAACCAGAACGTCAGCCAAAAATATGTTACAAATTCCTCCTGTACCAGGTTTTGAATAGGTCAAATTCATTGAGTATTCGGGGTAATATGAAAAATAAGCTCCCTCTCCAAAAAGACCATTCTTCACAACACGTGGGTCAAATGATTGATGGCATATAAAAGACACGGCTTTTTCATTAGTGCCGTGCCAGAGCTGCATTTCATTTATGCAACCATTGTTTACATCCTGCATTATGTCTTTTTTCCTGTATAAATTTGAAAGAATAATCTTTAGAATATAACTCTACCTCTCTTGGTGGGTAAGAAACTGTAGTATCGCGGTTTGTTTATATAGAAACATGAACTTTCTACATCCAAAGATTTTTACACCCTTATACTAATTCCAGTGCCTTCGTCAGACCAGCCTCTACAGAAACCGGTGGAAAATTCCGAAAAAGAGCCCGAATTCTAACCCCATTGGAATATGGGCCATCAACCCTTGGGTAAATTTTGTTTTGAAAGCGGATATACCGTCGTCCCTATGCACGTCAAATTTAATTTCATTATGTGATTTAAAAAAATACACTCACCAAGCTATGACTCGAATTGGAAATCATCTTATGAACTCTCTTTCTCTTTCAGACAAAATTTGGTACAAAGTACTAAAAAATAAATTGTACTTACAGTTTGTACTGACGAAATAAATGGTTATTTATTACTTCCTCAATCGAAATTATTGAAATAGTTTGGTCAAGTCTTCCTTTAATGTTTTGGTATATTTTTTCATCGACTTTCTGCAATGTGTATATCCTGTTTTTCTTATTTGCTTCCAGTGACTTGGGAATATACTCGGAGGTTTGCTGAATAAATGAATTACAAATACAGTGGAGTGTCCATAACTCAAACGCACATAAAACTAAATTCTGCTTGGTTGACTTTTAGAATCATCCAGTTAAAAAAAGTCCACCCTGGCAATACATTTCTGCTCCCTTGAAAAGCATACTTTAACGACCGTACATACCAGTCGGTCAATTTGCATTCCCTTAACCGCCGCACAAACCCGTTCGAGCTCTCTCCAATTAGCCATTATTGAATTGTGTTAGGGTGGGGAGATACGTAGTTACGAGTCTCAACAACAAAGGCCAGGTAGAAAAACTGTTCCCGTTTTATCCATGAGAGCATGTTATTTGTATAAAAAGGGAGAATTAAACCTTTTGTCTGTTTCACCCAGTCTACTTTAAAAATGTTTTACGCCTTGCCAAATAAAGGATCTCACCAGGTCACTCAGATAAAGAGGGCGAGAGATTTTAAGGTGAGAGATTTTGTAAGATAATAAGATTACCGAAATTCTGAAACAACAAGATAGATGCTGAATAGACCTACTGATGATGAAAGTGAGATAGCAATAAGGAGAAAAATGAAAACAATCAGTCAGAAAATGTATAGCGTTTAGCGAAAATGCATAACGCATTGAATTCATCATTGATTGTTGATGTGGGGAGAGGGAAGGGGAGTAGGGAAGAAAGAAAAAAAACAAAATAACCGTTTTTTTCGGCGGCATTTTTAGTTGGAAAATTTTTTTCCGAAAACCGGGCTCCGTCACATTTTAACCATCACTATTTTGCACCATTACGACAAAAATCAGAAAAAACTAATGAGCTAATTTCGAGAAAAGCTGGTAACAGACCGACGGACAAACGGACAAAGGTTGATTTATAAGGGGGTCCAAAAATTTCAGCAGTACCGAAATCTTGAAACAACCTACGTTTTTGGGGCCATATACTGTAAGTTTATTTGGAAGACATACATTTTTTCAGTTTGAGTTGTGGCATCTGTCTTCTGTCTCTTGGGACTGATTTCCTTGTCCACTTCATCGTCATCAGAGTCGGTTAAAATAATTATGGTTACCGGTTGGCTTTTCATTGTGAAATTTTGTCGTTGTCGTTTCGCTCTTGCAGTCTGGATATGACTTTCCAAGCTCATTTTCTGCTTTATTAATTCACTATTAACCAAAAATGAATTTACTAAAATTGAAGATCACCCTAAAACATAGGGGGTGAAACTATGCTTAGTCCGGTAGAATAAGGCTTTTACCTTGATAAAAATAATTTACTGCTGAAATCTTTAAAAAAAAGAAAACGAAGTTCGCAGTCCATTGGGAGTCGATTTGAAAAATTTTGGAACCTTTTTTGGGGGCATTTTCAGTACATAGATTATTTAAAAATTCAAGTGTTCTAAGTCGAAAGATCATGAAAAGTAGATAGGGGCCACTTTTAAAATGGAGTCGATTAGAAAAATAGTCAGAAATGACGCGATATCTGCACTTTTTCCTTGTGACATCATCAACAACGATTCAATAAGATTTACAGCTCCAAACCAGGCTCAAAAGATGAACGCACTAACTGAAAATACACCCCCATAGACCCGGTAGGACCCCATTCCAACTGTAAAATTTGGCTAAAATTTTATCCCTGGTATAGTTTGACTTATAAGGTTTCGATGACCAGATATTTGGGTTTAAAAAGAAGAAGCTGAACAAGCTAAAACTTCTTGCAATGTTCATTTGTAAACCAAATTATCTCGTGATCTAGCCATCCAAATCCTATAAATCATATCATTTTCATTTAGTACGTTTCAAGGACCATCTTTTCAGCATGCTTTGTAAAATATAAAAAGCAGCTTATAAACGAACGTCACCTGGAAATATGACAGATTTTCGGCTATCTGGACCATTATATCATGAAGGTAATAAAAACCTCTATCCTTTTTTCAACGCGTTATATTCTATTCTGACTCATCATCGGAAGTAAACAGCTGGTTGGTTGCTTTGGAAATACACTTTTTTCCTTTTATAAGAACAATTCTATAAGCAGTAGCGTAGACTAAAGGGGCGCAAAATTTCTGTAGGAGAGCAGATTTTTATGACACAGTAATTATATTTTTATATTATGAATAGATAATTACAGTGTCATAAAAAAACTGCTCTCCTACACAAATTTTGCGCCTCTCCTATTTATGCTACTGATAAGAACAATGAGGCTTAAAATCGCCAAAAATTAGAACAATTTAAGAACAATGCTGAGCCTTAAATTACTCAATTTTAAGTAAAATGTCACAAAATGTCGGCCCGAAAATGTATCCTTGCGAAATTACTTTTTTATTATTTAGCCATTCACAGTTGAAACTATTTTGAATCGCATTTTATCCAGGATTTTCCGCAAAATTAAGCTTTTCAAAATAACGAACAAAGTTATAAATTTACGTTTTTTGCTTCCAATGATGGTTCAAGGAAAAGCGGCTTTGAATAGAATTTTAAAAGAATTGAACGACCATTAGGGCATTACTGAGGAGGTTTTCTCTACATCTATATCTTTATTACCTTCATGGTTATATATAAGGGCGTCTAATGAAAAACTTTCAAAATCAAAACCATTTTCCAGAAAAACTTGAAATGCAATGTGTAAAAAAATCAAGATATATTTCGAACAGTCACGTCCGTCGTCAGTTCAAAAGTAAAAGCTACAAGCAAAATGTTCAATTTTTAAAAAGTTTACAAAATCATAAATATCATATGTGAATACATTAAACAAAGGTTGAAGATAAAAGAATAATTAAGTCATAATAGTATATAACATAAAAGCAATTAATCATTTTCTAAATTAAATACCCATGACTATCATTAAATAGTAAGAATAGAAACGAATTAAACCTTGATGAGCAGCTGTTTGCTTTTTAATTCATCCTTGGTGTTTTTGCTAAATCTTCCCTGCACTGTATGGGTTCGATTTCAAAGGCCTAATTGTGGGCTGCACTTATAATCGAGAGCCCCCAAGCCCAAGTCTCATATCAAAACTCAAGAGTTAAAACTCTAATTTCTAACCCTAAGTTAAAGAGGATTCATGCTTGGTGGAGGAGCGGAATCGGCCCTTTTTTCGGACGGTGTGGCGGGATTCGGCGAAAATTTAGACGGAATTACGGAAATTGGGTTCTCCGACGGAGACGGAAAATTTGACAATTTTAGTGCGGAAAAACGGAATTTAGCAAAAGGTTTTGCGGAATTTCGGAATTGGCAAAAAATATTCAAAATTCGCGGAATTTATGACAAAAATCTTGAATTTCAAAGAAATTTTCGGTGGCGGAATTTCGGTTGAATTTTAGACGGTTTGACGGAAATTGGAGAAAGATTTGACGGAATTGCTGAATCGGGTACCTCCTGAAGCCCCCCCCCTTAAAGCACTTAAAAATTATGTGTTTCCCTCATGACACACGAGATGGGAAGACACACATCAAGTTCATCATCTGAAAACGCAAATCAACAAACGAAAATTTATGATCATCGACAAGCTAAGTCAATTATTTCTTATTTAGATGACTAACTTGAGGATATTAAAACGACTTAAGCAAGGCCAAAAAACCAAGGACGCAGCTTCAAAACATTCCTTCCTTTAAATCAGAAGGGAATGAGAATCAATTCATCTTTACACTAGAAATCGAAAACCAAGCGAAAGAAGCCATTCAAGCCACTGAAGATAAAAAGACCTCTAAAGCAGTAAAGCATCTGGATCGGATTTTGGAAAGTACAAAGAAGAGGGAAAAGCTGGTCGACTGCAAACGAGTATCAGAAGCTTCGAGAATGCGCAGAGGATGAGACCCATCTACGTAACATAACTGCAGCAGAAGAAAGAGCAGCTCGTAAAACAGCTGATATCAAGTCTAAGAGAAGACCAAACCCTCCAAATAACTTTCAAAATCAACAACAAATCGCAAATTCGACGTTTCAGTATCTAACATTTCCTGGTTTCAGACCAACTCAACCGAACTACTTTCAACAACATCGTCAAGTGCATCATCGACAACCTTTCAATTCACAGCGAACGCGCCCAAGGAAGGAGCAACGCCTGTTTCCGCTGCTGTAGAGAAGGACATCGGTCGTATCAATGCTATGTCGATATCAACACTCAAACAGATAAGTCTTTAATTCTAGATTCCTCTTTGATTAGTACTAAAGGCCGTTTGAGACAGAACCTCGAATATTGGGAGCACATAGGAGCTAGTGAATCCATACTATCTACCGTAAAAGATGGTTATAAAAGATGGTTATAAAATTCCTTTTCTCTTCGAACCAACGCCTTGTGACCTAAAAAATAATAAGTCCACAACTACGGAGTCAGAATTTGTTCCTAAAGAACTTTTAAAGCTTTTGGAAACAGGCAAAATAGATAAAATGCCACAAAAACCAAAATTCGTTAATCCACTTTCAGTTGCTTTCAGAAACGGTAAAAGCAGATTGATTTACATTCTCGACAAAGAGGTCGATAAAACAAACCTTGTCTGCTTGAGCAGATTGATTTACATTCTCGACGAAGAGGTCGATAAAACAAACCTTGTCTTGAGCGTTGAAATTGAAGTATTATTTGTCGAGGGGTAAATCACTTCCAAAAAAGTGTACGAGATCGAAAGATTTTTTGAGATTTTTTGAGATTTTTTGGGATTTTTTGGGATTATCGATTATCGAGATCTTTTGGGATTTTTGGAAAAGGTGATATTGACCACGTGATGGAAATTCGCAGCCCCAGGTTCACAAAACCTCCCTGGCAGCGGGTGCCATTCCGCGAGCGGAACTTTTTGGCGTAGACTTCTATTTATACAAAAAAGCCTTCGAAACTGGATGAAACCTTTCACACTGGATGATTGGGTATCACTGAACTAAAAATGGCTTTTAAAAATGATGCCAGGTGTTGAAAAAAAACCTGGCTTTTTTACTGACCGCCCATCTGCCCGCATTGATTTTTTTGCTCTCTGTGACGGGAACAAGATAATTTTTCGATTGCTGCCTTAGGAAATTTTGTGTTGTGGGGGTTTCAGACAAAAACTGGACCTCGAGGCTTCGGGTGGCACCGTAACAATTCTTGGCAGTCTAATAGACATCCAGATACGGAAGCTTTTTCAGACTTCCATATCCAGAAGCTTTTTAAAGCTTTTTTCGGAAGACATTGCAGTTTTTTCGTTTTTCCAAATTGAAACTTCCGTTTTTGGAAGCTTTTTGTAAGTTAATTATTCAACACCCATAAAGTTCATTTTGAATAAAACCATTTAGCTTAAAAACGACAGAGAATTTCACACTAATAATTTTCAAAAAACCATACCAAGACGAAAAAAAACCATACCTCTTGAGATTTTTGGATGAGCAGATAGAGAAAAGGTCAAATTTTTATGAAATACTCTCTGTTTTTGAAGGAACGGTTTTAATGTCTTTCCATGCGCAGAGAGTTTAAAAAATCGGCTAAAAAATGAGTAAAATTCGGGAAATTGACGTCAAAACGTCAAAAAGCTTCCACATAAGGAAGTCTGAAAAAGCTTCCATATCCGGATGTCTATTAGACTGCTTGGATGTCCTATGAATTAACCTCTGTTTTTCGTTCGTTACCAGCGTTTTTCTCGAGAGTGACTCATTAATTTTTTTATTTTTTTCCACAAAGCCAGAGAAAATTGATAGTGTTTTTACAATCGATTATCAATTTTCATCGATTACCTATAGATATAGCCAATTGGTAGGTAGATCAAGAGTCTTAAGAGATTCTTAAAATTTTGCTTTAAAAACTAATAAAATTAATTTTCTTCTTTACTTATAGCCTCAGGTTATGTGCAGTTATTGTCACCAACCAAAACTGCGAAAAATGGTACCACAGAGTTCTTCAATGCGATTCTTCAGGAACATCCGACTTCTTTTTCACGACTTGTCTGCTTCTCACCGAATAAAAGAAAACTTTTTGAAGATGCAGAGAAAAACAACTCTCCAATAACTATCCACAATATTCAACGATCGCCATCAAAAATGGCAAAGTATTCTGAAGAAATAAAAATGTATGACAATTTTCATGTGACAGACACTACTCTTGACTTTGCTATTGAAAAGTTTGATACAGAGCCATCTGACTTCGTAAAAGTTTTGAAATTTTTGATTCAAAAAAGCCAGGGGACTGTGTGTCTATTAAATGTTATGTTAATGCTGAAAATCGTCCTGTGAAACCTGTATCATTAAAGTACCAAAAAGACCCTATCAATGTGAAAACTGTTATTGCAAACGATGACACAGGAACAATCGCTGTATCACTCTGGGGAAGCTTGATTGACAAAATCCCAACTAACAATACATATACCATATCAAATTGCAAAGTTAAACTCAATTATGGAGCTGTTGAAATTTCAACTGATTCAAGTACCAAAATTGAACTTGCTGAAGATAATATTGCACCTGCTACCCTCTTCAAAGAAATTTGTTACGAAGAAGTTGCATTTCCAGCCGAATAAATATACTTAGTAAAGAGAAAATACTTCTGCCCCATATGCAAAAAGTATGTTGAAGATGTTAGCCAAGATGCTGAAATGTTTATGTGTGCAACATGTCGACGGAAAACAATGTCTCAGTCAAAGCGTTAATGTCGGATGGTAAGATCGTATATTTTGCACCAACAAAAGTGCAAGAATACTTCGAAACACACTTGAACAAGTCCTTGCCTAAGATTGACAAAGAGGTAACAATGCAGTTCCTCAAAGACACTACTACGTTGTGCCTTTATGATGCCAATAAAAACTGTGCTGGTTTTAAGTGAATTTGGATACAACAAACTTTGCTTTGCTATTCTTTTGTTATTATTTGCTAACATTTGTGCTGGTTTCTTTGATTTTTAATTAACTTAGCTTTACTGTTCTTTTGTTATACATTTTTTTGACATTTGTGCTTAATCTAAGTTAAGATTTGGCCAATCCCCATTTGTGCTGGTCACATTGGAACTACGCTCTTAGGGGCCATTCAAAAAGTACGTTCGTCCATTTTCGCCTATTTTTAGACCACCTCCTCCCCTCTGTTCGTCGGCGTTCGTTTCGAAGTAACCCCAACCCCCTCAGTACGTTCGTTTTTAATCTTAGATTTCTGGCCCCCTCCCCCTGTTCGTTTTCGTTCGCTTTTTGGCTGACCCCCCTCCCCCCTCCTCAGCGACGAACGTACTTTTTGAATGGCCCCTTAAAGAAGTCATTGCCAAAAAAAATGACAAAACGGTCACAATGCAATTCCTTGACCTTTGCCTTTATGATTCCAATAAAAACTGCTGATTTGGCCTATCCCATTTGTGCTGGTTTCCTTGATTTTTAACAAACTTAGCTTTACTGTTCTTTTGTTATACATTTTTTAATATACATTATATACATTTTGTGCTTGATCTGAGATTTACATTCAGTGTAATTTTTAAAACACATGACTACAATATGCAACGTTCCTCACTTTGACATTTTCTTGCTATGAACCCTCATTACGCTTTTTTTTTATAAGAACCATGAAATTTGAGTTAAGCCTAGGCTTGTTCTTATTTTTTCTATTGTCTAGAATAATAGACCTATTGTTTCAGTCTAAGCCTGATTGTTCTTATAAAAAAAGAGTGTATGCTGTTAACCCTTTCAGTACCGAGCCCTTTTTTCTATTTTTTTTAGCCTACACTTTTTTATAAGCGTATCGTAATGCCCGAAGTTTTTATCATCTTATCCTGGAGATGAGCTTACTTTTTTAAATACAGTGGAGCCTCCATAACTCGAACCTCTATTACTCGAACGTCTCCTTAACTCGAACAAATTCGTTGGCAGCATGAAAATTTCCTAATAAACTCTTATAAAAAAACCTCAATATATCGAATGTTCACCTTTTTTGGCTCCATAACTCGAATTTTGTTTTCCTTTCCTGAACTTGAAAAATATAAGCAATCTGATTGGCTAAGAGACAAACCATATTTCTTTTTTGAAAATTTTGATTTTTGGGCCTGGGGTCGAGTTTTAATTTTTTTCAAAATCTTAAACTGCTACAATCAGACCTTTATTAAATAATAAATAATTCGAAAGATACTGAAGATTTCGAATCATGTTTGAAAAAATTCAGAATTCATAAGAAGCTCCTTAGCGGCTTCCGGTTTTTTAGAAAACAAAGAAAAAAGTGAATGGCATCCAAAGCTCTCCATGGTTAGGCATTGAACTGAATTTAACAGAACATTTTTTGAAAATAACAAAGTATTGAATCACTTCACAAGTCTTTAAACGAGACAGAAACCGAAAACTTCTACCTATCTGCTAGACATCTATCTAGAATCGCCGGCAAGATTATTTCGATGAAAATCGTAATTGGAAACATAGCCTAACTAATGACCAGAAAAATTTACAAAGAAATTGATAACAGAATTAACTGGGACCCGTACGAATTTTTGACACCAATGGTCATTTTTGAATTTGAATTTTGGCATAAAAATTTAGATTGTCTAAACAAAAAATCTATTTTCGTCATTCAAAGTCCTGAAGTATTTTCATTTTCCGATGCTCCAGCGTGGCTTGCGGGGGATTTATTCTCAAAGATTCCGAAACGAACATTGCTCAGAAAAATTGGAGCGAGGCAGAACAACGTAAAAGGTCAACATGGAGAGAAGTAACAGCCATCGAATTTTGTTTAAAATCATTTTCGCCTTTTTTATATTCGAAAACAGTTTTTTGGAACACTGACAATCAAGCTGCAATTAATTTGAAAATTAACTGGATCCACAGAGAAGAAAATATCAGAGCTGATTTTATTAGCAAAATAATTGATTACGATGACTGGCCGTTTCCATGGAACTTTTTCAATACATTGATAGCCGTTGGGGTCCTCATACAATAGATAGGTTGGCAATTTATTACAACACAAAAATCGCAAGATTCAATTCTAGATTTTGCAATCCAAATTCAGTGCGCAAAACTGAGAGTTAAAACTCTAATTTCCAACCCTAAGTTAAAGCACTTAAAAAGTACTTGCGCAAGATTTGTCATTTTTTTGAAAATTTTATTTCGCGTTGGCTTCAATCGTTTTCCTTTTAAATTTTTTTAATTGTGGTGTACATATAATTTCTTGAGATTGTGTTGAAATGGTTTATTGCTCGGTAGGGAGTTCTAAAGTTAGTCATATCCGATAACAATACCTCGTTTATAGGTACCGAACTACAGAACTTTGCGATAAAACAACAATATCATTTGGAAATTCAACCTTAGTAAGGCACCCTGGCAAGGCAGTGTTTTTGAGAGATTGATAAAATCCCTCACATGGTACAACGAACCGGAGTTGTATTATCATCCAATTTCAAATAGCCATAAAGAATACAAGGTCGAGTGCTTGCATTGGAATTTAACAAAGGTTGACTACGCAGAGAGATATTTGGAAAGCTCACTAAGGCTTGTGAGAGATACAAAGGATTTTTGATAAGCTGGGTGATATGCACTTTGTGTCAACCTGGAGTGCAAACTTTGCCCAGAATAAGGCGTCAATTACATCAACCCTACAAAAAGGTCTCCCAGATAATTATCAAGACGACCGTTGGCAGGATGCCGCCTCACTTGCTCTATACACCAAGTTTATTTATTTTTCAACGGTGGGTCTACCATTCTCTCTTCAAGATGAAGTCACGAAATTGAAAGCTACTTGCGCGGCAGAGCCTCCCCAATTTTGGGTACTTCTCGAAGCAAGAGAAGAAGTTAAGTTGAGAAGGGATGATTCAAGTATGAACCTTTTTGCAGGCTCTCACGAAAGTCAAAAATTTGAATGTGTTTTCTGTGGAAAATCAAACCACAAATCATACCAATGTCGAAGTTTTTTTGACACACCCGGTATCACAAAACCCAAGTCGAGAAAAGACATTTTGATTAAACAAAAAAATATGTTTTCTATGTTTAAAACAAGGTCATTCGGTCCAAGAGTGTCGCTCTAAAAACACTTGTTATGCGTGCAACAAAAAGCATCATTCCAGCATTTGTTTTGGGAAATCCAAGGAAAATCGAGACACTAAGAGAGACAGTGAGACGAAAAATGAAAATGAGCAGAAAACACTAAATAATTATCGAGACTAGTTTTGTTATATAGTTGGGTAAGCGAGGCCCCTTATATAAGCTGCTATCTTTAGAATATAGTAGGGTTCAAACAGGAAAATTTACAGTCTTCTAGAGTGTAGAGCTAAACCCTCACAGAGATCAAGGTTTTGTTGATTTAAGGCTGACTTACACAGACCTGCCAACCTCTGAAAATTCAAAACATGAAGACTTTTTTTCCTCAAAAAACCTGGAGATTCAGGCCAAAACCGTGAGATTTTTCTTTTTGATAAATTTTTCTCCAAAAGCACTAAGAAATAAAACCTCTTTTCCTGCTAGTTCATTGATCCGCCATCGTCTGTCAAATGTAATTTCTATCGAAAACAAAATTATGGGGATAAAAAACTGTTTAGAACACTACAGCAAATTAATTTTAGAAAAATAATTGAATTTCCACACTATTTGTTGGAGTTTCCGAGTACTTATTTAGATACGTAGAACCCCATTTCTTCCGTATTCAAAATGGTAGGCTAAGTAGTGGCGAATTATATATAAATGACCAACAAATTATTCAACATCTTATTCCTGGTGAAATAAATTGTGATCTTTTGCTTATACTTGGATACTTTATGTACTTAAAATAAGCTCTCTTACACCAGCCTCGGTCGATCATTATGACAACAGTTCGAATCAGAGCATCCGGACATCACACTGAAGAGACAAGGGACAATATCAATCAAAAGAGCTTTGAATTGCACAAGAGAGATGGTGGAAGCACATTTAGGTAATAATTTTTTCTCAGAGAACTAGAATCTAATTTTTTCTCGTATAGACGAACTCGCCTAAAGGAGTTGATTTCAAGCAAGATCTTCACAAATGCTCAGAATGTTGAACCTGGGAAATGGACGGGTGATATTGATACAACGAGAGTGTTCAATCACGACGAAACCCCCTCAAAAAAAATTATCAATTTTGGAGTTGATGCTACTCGGTCTGGCTTGGCATATGCAGCTCGTGGAGAATCATGCAAGAAGATGCTTCGAGAAAACCGTGAATCTGTCACCATCTGCCCAGTAGTTTCATAGCAGGTATGTCTCCTCAGAGTTGATAATCTTGAGTCGAAGTAATCGCTATTGCAGACAGTATTGCAGACAGTATCCTCGGCCCTCTGTTTTTCAATATTTATATCTGTGACCTCTTTTTCATCATTGAGGATACTAAGGTTGCGAATTATGCGGACGATACGACACCCTATGTTAGTGCTCCTACCTGGATTGAAGTAAGTGGTAAACTAAGCTCTGTAGCAGAAAAAATCTTCACATGGCTTTCGATTAATCAAATGGTTGGTAATGCTGACAAAAGTCAGCTAATAGTTAACATCATTGACGACTCGCTCTATCTAAATATTAGAGAAGAAACTGTTTTCAATACCAAAACGTCAAAGATTCTTGGAGTAACCTTCGATAATCTTTTGACATTTGAATCGCATATAGAAAATCTTTGCAAGAAAGCTAGTTTGAAAATAACCGCCTTAGCCAGAATGAGCACATATCTCACTTTAGAAAAAAAGAAACGCTTGATGAATGCTTTCATTAAATGCCACTTCAATTACTGTCCTCTCATATGGATGTTTCATAGCAGAGCTCTAGAGGATAAAATCAACAATCTACATAAAAGATGCTTGAGAATCGTTTACTCAGACTACAACTCATCATTCGATGATCTGTTGAAACTTGACAACGGTTCCACCTTCCATCAACGAGCAATTCAATCCTTATCCACAGAGCTATTTAAATCAAAACTCAATGGATCAGAAAGTAAAATATTTCTCAAAAACCAATGTAAGATCAAAACGAGAAAAAGGAATTCCTTTCGTAGTAGAGTAGTTGAAAGTGAAATGAATGGAAAATCGTCTTTAGCTTTCCTGGGACCTAAAATCTGGGCTACCCTTCCCGATGACTTTAAAAAACTTAAAAACCTAGATGAATTTAAAAAAGAAATCAAGCAATGGAGGCCCACTACTTGTCCTTGCCGAAACTGTCGCACTTTTATCCATGGCGTTGGTTTCATTGATTGAATTTAAATTAATTTGTAAATAATAGTTGATCTTGAGTATCAACCTTCTAGATAGATTTGTAATTAATAGTTGATATTGATTAGCCTCGAGCTAAGTACTACACATTGTACTACTTTGCATCAACTTTAAAGAAAAGAAACATAAACATAAACATAAACACATATTGCACTGGTGTTGGTGTTAGAATAGAGGAAAATGACATTAAAGCCTGCCACAGACTTTAAAAAGGTAAAAAAGATAAATCTGCCAGGACGATCGTATGATTTTTGAATAGGAAAAAGTGCGATAAACTTCGCCAAAACAAGAAAAAACTTGGTAGTAAATCCGTTTCAGATTTAAACTGAGAAAGGCTTATCTAGAAGGCAAAATTTACATCAACTGCAATTTCCCTCCTTATTCAAAATTTCTTTGGAGTTCCTGTAAGAAATAAAAATGAAAGATTGATTGACAGATTCTGGGTTCACAATGGAAGTGTTTATATTACAATCAATGAAAATAACATTGACGTTCACACTAGAATTTACACTTGTTTTATACTTTGGAGAAAATATTTCCTGGATATGACTTTCATACTTGGCTGAAGGATGGCTGATTTCTTTGCTTAGTGATCAGATGACCCTGTCTACACAGCGGACTTTAGAAGC
This sequence comes from Clytia hemisphaerica, assembly GCF_902728285.1. Classification (NCBI taxonomy): domain Eukaryota; kingdom Metazoa; phylum Cnidaria; class Hydrozoa; order Leptothecata; family Clytiidae; genus Clytia; species Clytia hemisphaerica. The sequence continues at coordinate 52,999 of NW_027104135.1, read as the reverse complement.
ACTATACATGAAATGTCGGTGTTGAATGAGATACCTTTTTACCACTGGAAAATCCAAACACTGGACAGTCATATTCTATATATTTTGCGTTGAGAGATGAAATGTCAACAGAATGAGAAACAAGAATCTAAGATTTTATTTTACCATACCCTCTTATTTTTAGGTGAATCTTAAGTACTGTTCTCTGGGCAAAGCATCACAACTCACATGTGTCCAAAGCCCGTTGCTGAAAAGATAGATAAACTTTTGATATCTTCAACCAAAAAAGGTAGCCAAGACAACAAGTCTCTGCTTGGATATTAACGCTTATTTGACAAGTATGTCGATGAAAAGAAAATCCAACGACCAGTGGTTATGTTGGCAGATGGTCATAGTTCAAGGTTTGATTAGAAAGTTTTAAAGTTCCTCAGAGAGCATAACATTCATTTGTTCATACCGCCACCAGATACAACTGGAGTGACACAGTTACTTGACCAGTATCCGAACCAAAGTTTGCATAAGGAGTATAAAAGTAAAAGGGACGAACTTTTCCCTGGCTTTCAAACTATTAATCGTGAAGGCTTCATGACTATTTTGAGGGGAGATTTTGGGGAAATCGGGCACAGAAGAAATGATAATAAATACTGCTAAAAGAGTCGGCATCTCTAAAGATGGTCTGAACGTGGAGGACATGACAACAACAACATGAGCAACAAGACAAATTTGAACAGGCAGCTCTTATCATGAACAGGGCTATTGATTCGCAAAAGCCTTCTCCAGGAACCCCAGATAGAATACAAACCCGATCTTAAACACGTGCTGCTCAAGAATCTTCCGAGTACCCCTGGATCAATGGCAAAACTGGCTATATCAAAGTATAAGTATGGCTCGCTTGAATGTGTGAACAATACCAGGAAGTCATCCAAAATGATAACGAAATGAGCCTGAAATTAAATGAAATACCAGGATTATTAAAACCGTCAAACCAAATGCGCTAGAGAAAACAAAGAACATCCGAATTACCAACGTTCACGGCTCAATGGAAGCCAAGGAAATCTTAAGCAAAGTTAAGGAAATCGAAGAAGAAAAGCAAAAGAAGGATCAACTAAAGAATGAAAAACAGCACAAAAAAATTCAGAAACAGAGGCTTTTTTAGATGTAAGAAAGGGTGTGTCTGGAACGGTGAGTGCAAAACTAAAGGACTAAAACAATGTCCTGTTTGCTGATCACGGTAAGGAAAATGGTAACACAAGAAAAGAATTTGTTATTTATTGCAAAAACGATTATTTGAAGAGGCAGAGAGAATGTAATCGGTTTTACAACTCATGGTATGTATGATGACGATAAGATAAAGATATTGGTTAACACTTCAGTCAGTGAGAGATGAAAAGTTGGGCTTTAAACCCCAATTTAATGCTGAAATGTGTACCATATCAAAGATCATGAATGAAGTTCCCTTGAATGAAGATGTAAATGTAGTTGGTAAAGTTTTGATGCAAGATTTTGAGCAAGCTAACGTATCAGGAACAACGGTCAAAATGTGTAAGGGTTACCTGTGTGATAACAACACTGATTATAAACGGATTGTATTATGGTGTGAATATGCTAGTCTATTGACTAATGAAACTACATATATTTTTTATAATCTCAAAAAAAGCACTATGGAATAGCGAAAGTGAGCCACACTATTGGTACTAATGGTACATTTGAGAACCCCAATCTACAGATTAAACGAGGCCTTATAAGATGAAAACGAGTCTGCTAAATTACGTGGGTTACGTGCGTGTCGTGGGTGCGTGGGTTCGTTGGTCCGTGCCCTCGTGGGTGTTCGTGGGTTAAAATGTCTCGTGGGTTCGTGGGTTCGTGGGTCAAAATATCTCGTGGGTCCGTGGGTTCGTGGGTCCAAAAAAAAATCACGTGGGTTGAAATTGTTCGTGGGTTCGTGGGTTCGTGGGTCCAAAAAAAATCACTTGGGTTCAAAAATTCCAATAATTTTCCAAAAATAAAAAATAAAAACTCATATGGGTCATCGGGTATTTTTTAGAGTAGTCGAAAACGCTATCTACGACCTATAGTAAAGTAAAAATTGTAAAAGTTTAAAATTGAAAAACTTCCTCATTGTTCTTCGTTCTTCTCACCCTATAATTAACTTACGGTTTACCATGTTCCACCTACTTGAAATAACTCAAAGATCGTTCTTTTGAACTCGGATTAGGTTTAACTTGTTTTAAATTTCTGCTAGCTCTAGATCTAATCTAAGATTTTTCGCTTTTCTCTTTATTACAAAGTGCGTTGATTTTTATTACAAAAAGCGTTGATTTTTATTACAAAGTGCGTCAGCTTTCTCTGTAACAAAGTGCGTCAACTGTGTATTACAAAGTACGTCAGCTTTGTGTATTACAAAGTACGTTAATTTTTATTACAAAGTGCGTTAGGTCAATTATTACAAAGTGCGTTAATTATTACAAAGTGCGTCAATTATTACAAAGTGCGCCAGGTATTACAAAGTGCGTTAGGTCAATTATTACAAAGTGTGTCAGGTATTACAAATTGCGCCAGGTATTACAAAGTGCGTTAGGTCAATTATTACAAAGTGTGTCAGGTATTACAAAGTGCGTTAGGTCAATTATTACAAAGTGTGTCAGGTATTACAAAGTGTGGAGTTATTACAAAGTGAGCTGGAACATGTAAAATATTTTTGAAAATAAAGATGAAAAATGAATAAGAACCGGGTCTGTGACTTTTAGTTTTGTAAATTCTTTATGTCACAGTATTAAAAAAGAACAAGAGTCTTTCTATTGAATTGTTCTCCATGGCAACTGCACGTTTATAAGAATGAAATGTTTTGTTTTGGGGGTTTCATTGTCAAAGAATATTCAAAAGACGGCGTTGAAGAGATCATCATCCGGGTATAGACAAAACGCTGAACGGCGGAACGACGGAATGCCGGAACCGGAATAGCTGTTCCGTACGGAATAGCTATTCCGGTGATATTTTTTGGATCGGGCTACGCCGGAACCGGAATAGCTGTTCCGTGGTCAAACTCTGAACTCATTTACGTGACCAACTCTGGACTGTGAACTCACGTGTGAACTCTGGCCTCTAAAATGCTGAAGTTTAGAAGACAAAGGATGAGAGAAGATGAAAATGTTATCGAATTGCATTGTGGGTCACATCATGTGTCTGGTGGGAATAAATGCGTCCTGAAAAGTGCAATGATTCTTTTCAAGCATGGCCAGCAGAGAGTAAGTATCTCCACTTTCTTTCTCATTCTTCAACACTTGCTCTTCAACTAAATTTCAAGTCTTCTGGTCTTACAGTACGAAAGCATCCACCGAAGGGGGACTTCAAAATATCTATTCTGAAGCCACGTTCCAGCTGGATGTGGCAGTCTGTTCTTAGCTAGCGAACTAAAGGAAAAAGTGGACTGTTCTAGTGAAGATTGGGACCAGCTGGAAAAATATGATGTCCTTATGAAAAAATAGTTTGATATCTAAAAAATAATGTGTCTAAGAATTTCCTATTTGTTCTGAGGGAATTTCAAAAACGTCAAAAACTCTTTGAGATCAGTTTTTTCCTTCTGCAATGGGCTCTTCCAGAAAAAAACTGTTCATAGGGGGTGGAAGATATATTGTCCAGGGGTATCGAAAAAATCCCGAAAAACTGCCATGTCCATGGGTAAATTTGCAATGTCCAGAGGTAGATTTCAGTGTCCAGGGGGTCGATTTGATACTTGTCCAGGGGTAAAACGCGTGTCCAGGGGGTGAAAAATCGAAATGTCCAGGGGTAGATCGTTTAAAAAATAATATATCCTCCACCCCCCATGGAATTTTTTCTGGAAGAGCCCATGTGGTTGCCTGGAGTGGCAGCTGAAAATTCTACATATGTAGAACATCTGGAAATCTCTTCGCACAGATATTTGAACTGTTAGCTGGAAACTAAGTTTCTGTTCTTAAAAGTCCTTTAATGTCAAGCTGGAATTTAGCAGTCTGTTCTTATAAGATTTTGTCAGCCCTGGTAGATGAGAACAGTCAACTCACATAAAATCAATCGCCTGGTAATTTTCGTATCTGTTCCAAAAGTTTTTTTACCTCCTAGCTGGAAAAATATAACTGTTCTGAAGTAAAAAATTCTCCCCTGGAAAACAAGGAACTGTTCTTAATTCAGGGAAAATCCTTCCAGCTGGCAAATCAGAACAGATATTTGCAAATTTTAGGTCTGTGACTGCTTCTGACAGTAGGGATATAAGATCTCCTAAATATTGAAGTGTCATAGTGACAATTTGTTTATTGCTATTATTATTCTGATACTCCAATTTCTACTGTAGTTACACTCTTGTCTCTAATTCTATTATACCTATCTTTTTTTCTTAGACATAGAGAGGTTATTGAGTTGATGGACTCTGACTCTGACTCTGACTACAGAAAGGAAGAGACCAAACCAACGTTATTTGTATCAAGGAAGAAAGGAAATTGGTAAGATTAGATTATACCTCCTGTTTCCAGTCTCTGCTGGGCGGTATGTCTTCCATATTCTTGAGTGAACGTTATGCATAAAAGGCGGGAGATATGCTGACAGGCACGACGGAAGCTTTTTATATCTGGTACGGCAAATGAGGAAATTTAAGCGATTTTATAGCGATTTTACCGACGAAGAGGAAAACTTCGGGTATTTTTGTGAAAATCTGGTACGGCAGCCGCCGTACCTGCCGTACCCGTTGCGTCGTGCCTGATGCAGCATCGTCAAATTGGAGGAACTGAGTTTTCCTTTCTGTTTAAAGGTAAATTAAATAGTTACTTACTACTTTATTCAAAAACTCCTTTTTAACCAAATAATTTTTGTTCATTTCAGCAATGATTTAATCTTAATTGATTCAGACGAAGATGATGAAGAGGACTTCAAATCAATAGCGACACTATTGAAATGTGAGAAAGTGGAAACCAAGCACGAAGTTTTGGAAATAGAGGACTACAATGAGAAAATGTAAGTAAAACATCACAATCAGTCACAATTAAAAATAGTCTTGTGCAACTTTCTTTATGTGGTATTCAAAAAGTATGTTCGTTGTCAAGGGGGGAGGAGGTCAATTCCATCAGTGTATGTACTCTTTTTTTAAATAGGGGGAGGGGTCAAGCTTTTAAGTGTGATAATATTTTCAAGAATCATTTTCTGAGAGATAAAGACAAAGCCAGGCAGTGATATCCTCAAAATTGCTTCATTTTCAAATATTTTGGTCAAAACCATAATTGTTGCAACCTGTGAAATTTTTTTTTGAAATATCCTACTGGGGGACTGGTTACTGGGTCCCAAAAAATTTGAGGAAAATAAAAATGTGGTTTAGCCTCAATAAGCCTGCAGAAGGCAGTTCGGCAAATTGCATAGATCTGCAACGCTGCAAAATTCTGCATCTTGGCCTTTGGACCAAAATGACTAAAATATTTAAAAGTGAAGCAATTTTGAGGATATCACTTCTTGACCCTACCCAATTTTGTCTATTTGTTTCAGAAAATGGCTCTTCATATTATGTTATACACCCTAGGATTGCCTAACCCTGCTTTACTTTCTACTTTACATATTGAAAAAATAACTATAACATTCCATCACCTTCCTTTGTTATCTCTAGTATCATTCGTGTTGTCTTCCAGGTCCTGTTTTGAGAGATCATTGCATGATTTCACTTTCTTTTGACTTAAAACTATTCCTTTTAGCTCTTATCATCAAGATGATTCGAGACTTCCTATATACCAACACCTCCCTTTCTCATTCATGATGAAACAACACGAGAAGGAACAGTCACTACTCAAAACTGCTGAGGAAGTCTATTTTTCGCATCCATCATTTTCCAAAATAGCCAGTATACCACCTCGAAGGGTCATGGATAATGTATCATTTGTTATTGACACCACAAAGCTGAAGAGTGTAGATGATGTATTGGCAGACGATAGTGGAAGTTGGAAAAATAATGGCCGCCATGCATTTCATTATAAATGTACACCTCAACAAAAACTCTTCAAACTCAGTGAAGATGTGACCAATGCTGATGCCATACTGCACAGAACATATTTCAACAATAAAAGCTGTCCTGAATTTAGAAGAATATATTCATATGTAACAGGTATGTTTGCACCACTCAAAGTATTTTATGCTCAAATTTCTCCTTGTATGATCTCATACACTAGCTCCCCTCTGAAACATTTAAGGTCAGATTTCATTTTTATTTCATTCGGTCTTTCCGTAAATTATACATTACCGGTATACTTCACAAAATAAAAATGTACTTAAAAAAACTTAACAATAATAATAATAAAAATATAAAGTAGAAATATAATTTTATAGATGACTGTGAGAGAAGGAACACCATAATCATATCGTTATTATAACTGTGGTTACGTGGGGCAGATGGTAGAAAAGGGAAAGCAAGGGGGGGGGGGTAAAGACAATTAATAATAGTGTTCCATTCTTTCTTATCTATTACAAGATCCATTGCATCTTCCCAACTTAAGTTCAGATGTTTAAAATCGTTTTTGACTACACTAATCCATTTAGTTGTTGGTTTCTCTCTTGGCCTTTGATAAGGTGATGTGGCATGAACAAACGCTTTCTTCATTGGTGAATTATTTTTAGCTGTCATAAGCTTACTGAATCGTTTCAATCTTCTTCTCCTAACAATCTGACTCAAGTCTTGAACTTGGGTCATTTGGTAAACATTAAGGGTCAAAGATTGCAGAAGGTCACCAGAATAAAGGGCTTTCAATACTTTTTTTATCAGATAAAAACTTGAACCGTCTTCCACTGGTAAAAATGGAATATCAATATCACACCGTGGTAAAGAAATTCAAAATATTGCCGCATGGAAACTCAAAAGAAGGAGAATCCAGCTATCGACGAACCCAAGCTAGCACTATCAAAGCCTTGACTTCTAGCAAAGCAGCACCAAGGCACACGTTTGACGATGTCTCTGAAATGGTTGGTGGTATAGATCGTTTCAGCAGTGTTGGCTCCTTACCAAGAAATATAAGGCAGGTCAACTATTTTAAGCACAAAGATTCACAACCCGATACAATAACAACCCAATCTACCAATCATAGCAGTGACCAGTACATCAACTTAATGATGATGTGTAAGCAACAACAAAGTAATGCAGAAACCCACCAGTTCATTCAGTCAGTTACTCCTGCACCTCAACCAATCGTATTTTTGGGTAATAATCAACAGTTTGCAGAAGTTACCAAGTTTTGTACCAATCCATTAAAATTTTGCCCCTTTGAACTTGATCCCACATTTGATCATGGTGATTTCAGTGTAACAACTACCACTTACAAACATTTGTTTTTGGTTGAAAGGAAAACAGGTAGGCATCATATTATCAAGATTTATTTTGATTTTTGTTGTAGCCCTCTCTTTTTTAATTGTTTTAAAACATTGAGGAATCATGATATTGCAAATGGCTTTTGTCGTCAACTTCATCACCTCCAAATCATATAATTTTCTATTAAATCTAAAACAAAACAACTCATTGTAATCACAAAACAATATTAAAATAAAGATGGGTCTGTGTTTAGGGTTAAAAAGGTAATCCCCTTCATGGTATTTCTTATTCGTCTATTTCTTCACAGGAGCCCCACCATCAATACTCGGTCCTGTTTTCATTCATCAGAAGAAGGACAAGGGAACTTATAAACAGTTCACCGAATTTCTTGCACTTAAAACAGACGATGAGTTTAGGAAATTACAATTCTATGGTACTGATGGAGAGGCTGCGCTGATCTCTGCAATGGAAGACACTGCCCCCTTAGCAGAACACTTACGCTGTTTCATACATTTCCGTAAAAATTTAATTGAAAAAGCCAAAGATGTTGGGTTGAAGCCTTTCGAACAGAGTGTCATCCTCAGCGAAGTCTTTGGCAATATTGAAGGAGGTATTTTTGTAGAAGGTTTGGTGGACAGTGAAGACGATATCTTTCCAGTCAACCTCGTATCTTTGGGAAAAACTTGGGTTGATAGACATGCCAAGAAAGGTAATTTATCTTTATCTTACCAACCCTTAGCAACATAGTCAGCTATTCAGAGGACTGAGGCAAGTTTTCTTGTAAACAATTATGTTCTAAAGCAAACCAAAGGAAATCGTTTTTCTAACGAGGTGTTTCTCCTGAGTCTCTGTTGGAGTCCGAACTGTTTTGTATTCAAGCCAGTTCAAACAAACGTGACATTACTTAACAATACCTTAATGGAAGATTTAAAAAAATGGCATTTTGAGGAAATAAAATTTTGCGTCTTTGCAGTTTATTGAACAAGATTCTTTTATTTTCCTAGGGATTTTTCAAATTTTTCGACAAAATTGGCAAAAAATGTAATTCACAGGTCCCTCAAAATTTAGTTCCATTAAGGTAAATACTTATTTTTGCCCAGTCCTTTTTGAAGCAGCTTTTTCAAGAAATCCTCATCCTTATAAACTGGTCCTTATTAATTTGTCAATTTAAATTTTTTTAGGTATTGAGCTATTCAGTTGGCTTGAAGAAAGGGCTAATGTTATCAGGCGCAACATGCTCAAATCAATCAGAGCAAGAGCTGGCTTACCGTCTTCAAAATTGAGGTACACCACAAATGCTGTAGAATCAATGAATGCCAAGCTGAGACGTGAAGTTCAAGGCAAACGTCTAAATGTTTGCGATTTTGCAGAAGTCGTGAAAAAGACTGTGGAGGCCCAACAACGCCAAATCGGATGGGCTATACCAGGTAAGCCTTTCAATGTCTCTAAGTTAAGCTTTGTAAACTAATATGTTATAAATTTCCAACTTCCTGCTCATTAAACCCCTATGATGAATCTTGAGTTTTGATGAAGAAAATGAAGTTTATCCAGGTTTATCTTTTACTCTTAGGTACCAAATAAACGCCCCCCCCCACTTGTTAATTTTTCGAAAATTTGCCAACCCCCCAACCTTAAAGGACCCCCTGTTTATTAATTCTTAAAATAATATTTTCAGCTGTCAAAGAGAAGGGCCCTTATTTTGCTCTAAATAGCCTGATTTTAGCCTATATTTACCTTATTTTTGGGGTTTCAGAAGTACAATAATTTCCACCCCTGCAATTAGGCCCCCCCCTGTTTATTTGGCACCAAGAGTAATAAAGTTAGCCTCTTCATTATCATTATCTTATTTTAGATAAAGGTTTATACAAGCTTCACAGTTCATTGCATCATTTGAAGATTCCAGATGACATATATGCCCCCTTAAATGAACAGGAGAGAGCTGTACTTAACAAGAATCTAATGGCCAATGATGTTATCCAGATCATAGAAGATCCAGACTCAACACTCCCAGTAAAATTTTTAATAGTTTTTTTATCATTTTCGTGTACAAATGTTCCTCCCAAGGGGTGACTAAGATCAAGGGATGTTTGGTATGTGAGAGGAGCCGATAACCAACCCAGCTCTTGACCTATTACAGTCCAGTCTCCTACTATTTTATTAAGGTAACCCTGAGACATACTTTGTCACAAAGTTTTTTGATTTTAGTTCTGATTTCTGTCCATTTTCTAAACAGACTGATTTAAAGACAATTTGTTTTGGTAACCTGTGAAGCACAATTTTTGAGAAATTTTTTCCATTCATACATGTTTTTTTTTTTATAAGCAAGTGTATGCCCCTTGGTCAGGCTCGTGTATGCTTAAGTTCTCAAAGCATCCAGGCATAGTTTATGCTTATTATATGCTTAAGAATTATGCTTATGATTCACCCCGAGCCAAGTTTTTTAATGAATTCAGAAATTTTGTAAAAAATTTGTTCAGATTTTGGGAGCAGTGGTATGTAGCTAGCCGTGGAATGTCTTATTTTTTACTTGGCCTCTACCAAACCAGATAAAAATGAAACAAAAACAGATAAAAATGACCACTTGAAAAATATTTTAGGCTGACATATATGCTCATGTTATGCTTAGGAATTCTACAAATCTGAGCCTTCATATGCTTATAAGCGTTATGCTTATAAAAAAAAAACATGTACTCTAGTACATGGAAGACCAACCTCGTGAAAATGCGCATCTAAATGCTCCTCAGTCTGCGTCAAAAACCCGGGGGGGGGGGGCACTGGGTTTGCGGACTGACGGTATGTGCGGGCCAAAAATTGGCTTTTAAAATTGCACCCTTACATAGTGCAGCAAAAATCAGTGAAAATCATACCCTTAGAGTGCATTTTCCCCCAAATTTTCGATCCCTTTCGCGCAAAAAATGGTCAAAATTCTAGCATTTTTGGTCAAAATATCTAGATTTTTCAAGAATTTTCTGAAATTTCTACCCTTACAGTGCATCTCTAGTTTTTCCGACCCTTACAGTGCATTTTAAGCATATTGGAAAAGGTACCCTTAGGACCCGCACATACCCGTCGGTCCTTTTGCCCAGCTGCCCCCCCCCCCCCGGGATCAAAAAGCACTGCTTCGTTACATTTTCTCCTTTCTAATCTATTTAATCTCTCTGTCACACTTTACTGTTCTTTTACCGTTCTAATCACCTTCCCCAAAGTGGTAAGAAAATTTTCAACTGCCCAAGTTTCTTAATATTATTCTTTAGCAAGTCACTAAAAGTATACTTTATTTTTGTTGCTATTGTTTTTATTATCATTAGGTCAAGGTAGCAGCCGAAAACGACCAAAAGTCCCGCTCGTGGCGAGAGCTCGCAGGGAGTACCAACACATAACCAACATAAATCCGTTCTTTGTCAAAAAGATGAGTAGACGAATTACAAGCTGTCAAGGTTGCCCGGATTCACTTTTAGTTGACAATGAAATACCTGCCCCGCCATACGACTACTGCATTGCCCGCGTAGAAAGAAGGACCTTCTCGGATGTTTTGACTGGGAAAAAATGCTTAGCAAGTCCTGGTGATGCCCATTATCACATGAAAAAGAGTTGCCTACCTAACGACTTTCACCTCTCTTTTTTACAAACGGACAATGCCCCTGCAGAGCATAAAGACTTTGTTAAGAATAATCTCTAACACGTTTCTCGTCTGGGCATTAAGACTTCACAAGTCTTGAATATTCACCACAAACATTGATTTGATTTCTTATGTTTTTATTTTTTCGGATTTTAAGATCTAGATTTTTATACCCTCACATTTAGCCGTATCGTTTAACTTTCGATATTTTTGGCCTGGTAGAGCATGTTTTTCTCTCTCAAACAAAAATTAGGCAATTAAAATATTGTGCGAAAAATTATCTTTCCAAAGGTGTATTTTTTACTTTTTAATATGGCCAGTGCCGTAGCAACTGGGGGGCAAGGGGGGCCTTCAAAAATGGTTATTTTGCAAAATGCAAAGTTTGTCTTTTTTAATTTGTCATAATTGTCACAATAGACTTTTTCATAAATTACGTCACGAACATCACTTGCCTCGTATTCAACAAATTTCCATGGTGATCATATCCCTTGAGACATTAAATGATTTTTTAATGAATAGAAAGTAGTTGCAATAAAATCCGCTGGGAGTTAATCACCATGGCAATAATTTCAAAACGAGGCAAGTGATGTTCGTGACGTAATTCATGAAAAGGTCTATTGAGTGCATTTTCAAGCAATCTAGAGCTAAAATTTTCAAAATTTCGCCCTCGGGCCAAACCATGGTTGGCCCTCCCCCCCCCCCCCCAATATAGAAATGCTTCCTACGGCACTGATATAGCATATATGGGGTGTTGAGAAAAGTTAGTGCCCACAAATTTTTGGAATTAATTCCTTTATTTTTGAAGTCTTTGAGGATGAAACATTTTTTGTAAATTACTTCCTGTTTGACTTTGAACTACCAGTCTTTTGTAACTCTGATTCATATGTAGTAGTACACTTTTAACATGTTTATAGTTGTCAGATGTATATATTTTTAAGAGATTATATTTTAACACCTAACATGTGTTTGGTGTTTGGTTTATAGTTTTAACATTTGTAATATTTTTAAGAGATTATATTTTATCGCCTAATATGTATTCTCGGGTACCTAATAGCCGCCCCCCCCCCGCTTATTAATTTTTGGGAAAATGTTTTTGAAAGTTCCCTTTTTTGTCTTAATTCTGCTGTAGGCTTCCTTTTCAAACATTTTCCACCCAGGACATTTTATTCCAACCCCCCCCCCGCTTATTAAATTTTAAGATTTTGTCCAACCCCCCCCCCCGGCTATTAGGTACCCGAGAGTATGTGGTTTATTGTTTTAACGTGTATATATTTTTGAGAGATAATATTTTATCACCTACGAGTAAGTACTTTCAGAGAAAAAAACATATTTTATATGCTTATCCCAATAATACATGTGGTTTATCTCTAGACTTAAAATTTAGTCGAATCAATCGTTTTTTCAAAAAAGTGTAGCCGTTTCATTTGATACAAAAGTCTCCTTGCTTTAGTTTGCATTTGAACCGAAATAAAAAGTTTCTCTCCTTGAAAAATGATGGAAATCATGGTCAAGATTGTGACTTTTTGCACGTTTTTGACAGTTCTCCCAATCAACTAACTTCTTAATTGGGGAACGTTCACATGTTATTTGCATAACAGCAACAACTAAAGCCAAACTGCCAGTGGGCGATACCAAGTCTCAACTTGAGTTCAACTCAGGTATTTTTGTTGCAAAATCGACTACATTCTACTGTACATCAATTAAAGTCAATTGATCAATTTTAAGAGAGCTTGAAGGTCGCTTATAAAATAAAATACTAAGCTCAGACATTACTCACGAAGATATAAATAATCATGTAGGTAATGCATATGCTATGCTTATAAAAAACAGGTATGGTAAAAATCCTTCTCACTACGATATCGCCGGAATAGCTATTCCGGTTCCCAATTTAAAAAAAAATCACGCCGGAATAGCTATTCCGCACGGAACAGCTATTCCGGTTCCTAATTTTAAAAAATCACGCCGGAATAGCTATTCCGCACGGAACAGCTATTCCGGTTCCGGCATTCCGGCATTCCGCCGTTCTGCATTTTGTCTCCACCCTCATCATCCCGGGAGATGGCTACTGCATTATCAATTCAGTCATCCAATGTATGAGACAAAATAAAATGAAGGTCATACCATCGTGCGATGGGTTACTCCAGATGATGAAATACGAAATACTGAAGAACCTCGATTCCTATGCAGCTTTTATTGAAGAGGATAGTGATTTTGTACAAGAGTTGGAAAACTATATTCAAAAACGGAACAAATATCACTGACTTGGTTCTTTACAGCATCAGCAATACACTAGGATTTGTGATAAACATTTACAAACGTCACGGTGATAGCTATAAGTTGTTCAACTTGAAGACCATCTACCCAAGAAATACGATTTCAACTATCAATGTCGTTCGACGTGTTGATCATTTTAATTCACTTTCTTTTCGAAGTAAGTACTTGCTTCGCCTATACTAGCCTACCAAAATAATTTAGTCAATAATTTAGCTAGCCTATTGCTAGCTATGTCAAAGGCTAGATCATCTGAACTTTACTTCAAAGCAAAATTTTTCTCTTTGCAGTCATCATCCAATGAATAGTTGCACTATAAGTTGATAAAGTTTTGGACATTCCACCACCCTGACCGCAGTTACGTTTTCCTGAGGTTTCCATTGTACATTTTCTATTTATTGCTTAGATGAAGCTGTACGGCGAGACCGGAGAGATTCTGCAAGAAGCAACGGGACCAGATAAAGATACATGAAGAAAGGTATACATTGAACGACCCAGCCGATCTTTTGAAGATCTTGCTTTTGCGAATTACTTCTAGAGAGTTTGCATTTTAACAATTGGGCCACGTGTACCCGGCATCCTTATCAAGAAGGCACGTCATTATTGTTATTCTTTCTGGCTTCCTCTCCTTTTTATGCTGAGTAAACAAAAATAACGTTGTTCGTTATTTCACGTCCGAAAATCTCCTTATAAGGAAAGTAACGAAGAAAATTTTTTCTGATGTTGATCACGCAAACAAGGGAGAGCTGTATCAACGGCTGAAACCTTTAAAGATATTTTTTCGACCCTTAAAAGAAATCATCGATTCTAAAGGTAGGCCCGTATAAAGTGGTCAATTTTCGAGTATGTAAAAAATCCTTTTAATTTATGCTCTTATTAGTAATAGATGGTGTTTCGTCTTTGGGTAATAAAGTTTGCGCTAGAACTCCGAATTATTGATATATCTATTTTGGTTCTAGAAATCGGTGATGTTGATGTGAAACCAGTCGTGCCAAACAAAGAATTTCATGCAAGAGGCTAGACTACTTCTGATTGAATTTTGCCTTATTTTGGAAAAGTTCTCGAAAAAATAAAAATACAAATTCGTTCCGTTTTACAGACCGCCTAGACAAAAATATTGCCATAAGCTCCCAGGTCCTTTTATTTAGGCCACCACTTAAATAACTATCAGAACCCAGTGCTGATCATACAACCCGGGATACTTATGGTATCCTTTTCAGACCCTCGAAACTAGAAAGTTCTTAAAGGGGTACAAAAACCATAAAAAACCATTGAGAGGGGTTCCAAAATCAGTCCAAGATCAGTTTTCTAACTTTATTTTGGACCCGTCACCTCGCTATAACCGAGCCCCCGGGCTAAAATGAAAATATTTCTATTCTAAAAGTGATTCATATTTTTTAGAAGACGAGAAGAACATTTGGCACAGACTGTCTTGTATAAAAAAGTCAGGATATTGCAAACGAGGTGAGATAATATTTAAAACAAGTTTTGTAAGGCATATTTTGAAACTTTTTAAAAATCTTCCCGTTTCCAGAGAAATTTTTCTTAAAGCACCCTTTTTTGGGTGGTAATTACCTAACTTTTTAGACTGTACAGGGAGGGATTAAGACGAAGGAGAAACTGAGATTTTAAAGAAAAATCGTTTCTTTGCACTATCAAATGAAGATGGTAAGACGGTGTTTACTTAAATTTTGAAACTTTGTGATTAGCAGTTGCGTCGAGGCCATGTCAATGAAATAATTCTGCACCAAATTGTTTCCTAACGTACTTTAACTTCAAATCACCGATGTTTCTTACTTGGAGTAAAAAATCACCACGAAAGTCTGGGTTAGATCTTCCTTTCTGTATATTTTGAGAACTTTTGTAAGTGTAAGTGTAATATTTCTCCGAAGTTATTTAATTATAGTAAAAATACTTCTCTAACCATTTTAGTCCTAGATGGTTATTCGACAGATGAAAGCTTCAATATGAAACCCTTCGCTTCCAAACCAATGGGTAAGAAGCTAAACCCGATCTAACGTACTACCAGCTAAAGCTAAAGTTCTTTTCAATTAGCTGTCAGTAAAATTACAAACGCAAATAACTTTTAATAGAGTTTGAATTAGATTGCGATTTTGTGCTCGTTAAAAATTATTCGTGATATTAATATTGTCATACAAAAAAATGAAAAGAATTAGAAAATGAAGATGAAAAATGAAAAAAAATTCACCACTGAAGAGTCTTCTAGGTTAAAAATGTTCAGCTCAGTACGTCACTTAAAAAAAATGGACGTGTCTATGGTAGAAAATTTCGAATATACTGTAGTTTCATGGTGAAATTTGTTTTAAGGGGGTCCGCGTGGCCACGAAATTGATCGCGCGGTAGCTTTTTGTCTTTTTGGAAAGCCACTCGCTCAATTCGCATTTTTTTCTAATGTTTCAGATAATCAAGCTCCGATTGTGATCCACGATTCCAGCGACGAGGAGTTTACTGACAACTTACACTTCCCTGCTGTTTGTGACGACATATTAGATAACGATATAATCTTAGAAGAAGATGGTCGTGGGCAGGTCAAAATCCCAAGAGTCGTATGGGAAGATCAGGAGGAGCAGGAGGTTGATAATATACCGTATAACATTGATGGCTTGTGTATTTACAAAGTCAAAGCAGATAAAAAGCGTAGCGAGATTCACGAGAAGCTGCAGGATGGGAGAAGATGGAAACGAGACTCAAGAACTACATGGACAAGGCTTTGAAAGTGTTAGGTATAGAGATTGTTCCGGAGGATATACTTGTCCAAACACTGACTGTCCATTTTTCATCGAGTTCAAACACCCAAACAAAAATCGGTTTAAAAAGAAATCTCTTTGTGAATACTGTGAAGTTTCAGGATTCCACACATCATGTAATGCGAGAAAGTACACTTGCTTCCGTTCTGACACTGAGGTGCTTATTTACCATATTGGACTCCATACATGTGAAGCCAAAAAGAAAGATCATCGACCTGTATCTATTGTCCGAGATGCTGTAAAAAGAAATGCCAACGTCAGGCCACGGGAAATCCAAACAATGAGCATTGTCTCTGACTTGCGAGCCCACAAAGATTGGAGCGAGGTTACAAAAAATGCACGGCGGGTTTCGAACGTAAGGAATCTTTCCAACGAAAAGATTAAACAAAGGAAAGTTCTCGGAGCCGCACGGAAGAGGGTGGATTTCAGGATTAGAAAAAATCTCAGACTTACAGACACTCGTGACCCTTGGCTAATCAAAACCATCGACATGAATAATGAACTCGTTTTCAAAACATCAACCTTGAGAATGAAAATTGCAAGGAATATGCAGGCTTCCGGTGACCACTTCCTGTCAAAGGAATATTGTCACTTCGACGGCAATCACAAGCGCGTGAAAGATTACGTCAACCTTACTGTCAGTGTTTGTCACCCTTACTGTCAGTGTTTATCATCCAATGCTTCGCAAACAGGTAGTTTTAGCAAATATGAATTGTAAACATGAAGACCATATTTACGTTGCTTTATTTTGGAGGCGCTTTAATGAGGCGTTTAAAGAAGTTAACAATTTGACAGAGAAATTCGATCCTAAAGGATGGGTAACGGATATGGCCGGAGCGAATGTCATTGGACTATGTCAGATTTACGGTGAAGTTGTTAAGCAAAAGACTAAAACATGTGAATTCCACTTTAAGCAGTCCGTCGAGAGAAAAGTTAAAAAGTTAGGGGAACATGGCGAGGAATTCAAAAAGCTAGCCTACGGACTTCTTTTATCAAGTATACCAGAGGCGTTTTCTTTTGAGGGGAGGAGATATTTTTTAGCATCTCTAAAGGCTTCTACAAAGAAATCACCAGCCAACATCGTAGCTGAGTTCATCCAAGAATATCCAGCATTCAAATATCCTATTGAGGTATGGTCTCTCCACGTATAACAAAATTTTCTTTATAATAATAGTGAATGTGGTGATGAACTAATTTCATTTTAGAGTGTCTATATTTTTTGCCTAGTGCTTTGAGCATTGTTATGTTATTTTTTGAACTAACCTCGATTTTGAAATAGTATAGAGCCAGTTGTAAATTAAATAGTGTCCCCCTCCTCTAAAGAGTGGTGTTTTGGAAAAATGCCAAAAGGATGAACAAAGGTCTTTTTGAAAATCAAGGGGTAAAAATCAGATGCAAGGGAGAAAATCTCTAGGTAGGGGAGGAATTTCCAGAATTCTCAAGGGGGCAGCCAATCCAATGAGTTTTTAAAGCCCGAAGGGCTAGATCCGCGGCCTTGTAAGAAAAGTGAAGCAAATATTTAGGATTTCCTACCAAGGTCACGTGACTAGAATCACTGTGTGGAGGATTGCGCGAGCGTTCTCAGAGAGAATCTCTGAGAAACCCAAAACGCTTCGTTCTTCGAAACAATTAAAATATATTTTTCAATCTATCATTCGGAGAAAATAGTTTTGGCGCCAAAGTCGTGCTTCACTTTTTTTGCTGGAGAAAGCTTATAGTTGCACATCTAGCCCTTCTGGCTTTATAAATCTGTGATCCAACCCCTGGGACCCAATGAAATTCGCTTGAAATTTGCCTAATTTATTTTCAGCACGTTTGTATTTCAGCAAGTTAGATAATTGGTGCAAGTTTTTCCGACATGAATTTTTGGGATTAAAATTTAATTTTTTTAACTTTTTTTCCTTCGCAGATCGTGAATGAAGTCGGAAGAATAAACAAAACGAAAGAATTTTTAACCGAGGATGGATACATGAATGTATGTACACAGAGACTCCAACAACATTTGGACAACATCATTTACTTTGGGATGAGCAAACATGCTATCAAACCACCAAAGCAGTGTTCAAGTGGTATATTTTTTTATTTTATTTTCTTTTTTATTTGAGACGAATTTTGGACCTCTGAGTTTACTTTGATACTCTCTCACAGATAGTAAAACACCCATTGGAGTCTTTCCTTAAAATCCTTTGTTATTCCCATGTGGTTTTAAGTTTTCTCGAAACCATTGTGAAACGGATGCACACTTCTTTAGGGCTCTGACCTTAGTGCAAAATAGGTAACCCTAATTTTCGGGAAGCAAACCATTTTGTGAGTGGGGAACATCTTTTCTAATGGAGGATTTTCAAGAGAGATGGAAACTCCTCTGCGCGTTATTGTATATGTGCAAATCGATGTTTTTTATTCTTATTTAGATGGTAAACTCCTTCACATGTTGACCTATCTCCCAACGATCTTCACAGTTTCGAAGAGAGTCGTCAAGAAAAAGCTCATCATTGAAATTGAGGTAAGCATCAGCTTATGCTTTTCCTTACTGAAATTTTCAGAAAATTTTTGTTCTTGTGATTCTAGCTTGAGATTGTCAATTTGTACCAAAGTGTCCAAAATTAAATCGTACCCTCTCTAGGTTCGACTCTATACATTAGCTTTTCAAAAATCAGGATTCTTACAGGTCCTGGTTGCAGATTTTTTCTGTTTTGTAAAAGCGACCATGTTCTTTGTGTGCACAGACGTGCTAGACGACTTTTTTTATATTAACATTTGGGTCAAAAAGGTCATAAAAATGGATGGTGGTTTCTCCGCCGAAAATGCGATTTCAAATCGCATGAATGAGCTATCCCAAACGATTTCGCGAGTTTTATTTTCGCGAAAATGGCGAAAATAAATCCGATTAAAGTAAAATGTTTTCAATCTCTTCCATTTGTAGAATCACGAAGACCCCGAAAAAGTAGTTGGTAAACTGCAGTCGAGTCATCCGATTTTAGTAGTCGATAATAGTAAAGCTCATCTCCTCGTGCACAAGACAATTGTATTCACTGAAGAAAATATTTCAAGGGCGATTGTAGCGCTGGTTGCCACGTTCTATATGCTGAACGTAGATTATCCTCAAGAATTGGAGCTGTGCTTGACCATTTTACAATTCTTGTTGTTCAAGGATTTTCAAGCGCCAGCCTCGATCTTAAATCAAGCTAATGAACACTGGAAATGTTTCCAAGATTATATTCTTGATGCTTAACTCCATTGTTTTTCTTTTTGTTAGTATTTAGCTTGACATTTTTTTCTGTTTTTATTCATTGTTTTTTACCAACAATGCTTTAGAACTAATGAAGGATGGGTTGGATTCTTCCATAACAGACATTCTTCATTGTCGTTTTTAAAAGTATTATTGGATATTTTAATGTAAATAGTGTATTTTTCCTTGGTCTGGAAATCTTACGAAACATGATACACATTTTTTAATAAGCAACCGAGTTGCTAAGGCTCTGAAAATACATAGCCAAAAAATAAGAAACTGATTATCAACTGAGCACGCAACAAAAAATGCCTAAAAAAGAGGCATTTTCGGCATCATTTGACATCAAAATGTGAGATGGAGGTATTTTTTATACCAAATTCGAGGTAATTTAGGCATAAAATGTGGTAAAAATTGAAATTTTTAAAATCGCCAAGTGCTTTTGGTTTGTAATCCATAACCAACTTTTGGGCTGAAATCCTAAAATCCTTAGAAAAAAATCCAAAAAAGATGTGTACATCCACAAATTTTTGACAGGTTGCTCAACCAAAAATGGGTACACATTTTATATCTTTAAACATACATATTTTTAACCATAGGATATATTTTTAACCGTAGGATATGTTTTTAACTGTAGGATAATGTTTTTAACTGTAGGATAATGTTTTTAACTGTAGGATAATGTTTTTAACCGTAGGTATGTTTTTAACTGTACATAGTTTTAACTATAGGATGTTTTTAACTGTAGGTTTAACTGTTTTTAACTGTAGGATAATGTTTTTAACTGTAGGATAATGTTTTTAACTGTAGGATAATGTTTTTAACTGTAGGATAATGTTTTTAACCGTAGGATATATTTTTAACCGTAGGATATGTTTTTAACTGTAGGATAATGTTTTTAACCGTAGGATATATTTTTAACCGTAGGATATGTTTTTAACTGTAGGATAATGTTTTTAACCGTAGGATATATTTTTAACCGTAGGATATATTTTTAACTGTAGGATAATGTTTTTAACCGTAGGATATATTTTTAACCGTAGGATATATTTTTAACCGTAGGATATATTTTTAACCGTATATATGTTTTTAACCGTAGGATAATGTTTTTAACCGTAGGATATATTTTTAACCGTAGGATATATTTTTAACCGTAGGATATATTTTTAACCGTAGGATAATGTTTTTAACTGTAGGATATAATATTTACACACACTTTTAACTGTAGGATCGTATATATTTAACCACTCTTGTTTTAAGAGCTCCTTTGTGAAGTGAAGGATCAACTTGTAATCTTTTACAGACACACTTTTGTTTCTACTGAGGAAAGAGGCCAGAGAGTCGTGTTTCAGTAATTTCATGTAACTTTCGCTTTTTGTGGGCTTGATTTTCTCCACAGTCTCAAAACAAGTTTTGAAATCTTGCTTGTTGAAATCAATGTTCAAAATGCATAAAATGTTATTTTGATATTCTGTCCTTTCAAGCGCTCGTAATTGTTTTTGTTTTATTCTGAACATAAAGTCAACAAAACTTTGCCCAGAACATCAACAGAATTGTGAACGAACTGATTGGATGTGAATTTTTGCAGCATTTCTTCGAAAAGTTTCCCTTTTTCAAGTGATGAACATTTGTTTTTTTTTTTATTGTGTCCTTTCAAGCGCTCGTAATTGTTTTTGTTTTATTCTGAACATAAAGTCAACAAAACTTTGCCCAGAACATCAACAGAATTGTGAACGAACTGATTGGATGTGAATTTTTGCAGCATTTCTTCGAAAAGTTTCCCTTTTTCAAGTGATGAACATTTGTTTTTTTTTTATTGTGTCCTTTCAAGCGCTCGTAATTGTTTTTTGTTTTATTCTGAACATAAAGTCAACAAAAACTTTGCCCAGAACATCAACAGAATTGTTGAACGAAACTGATTGGATGTGAATTTTTGCAGCATTTCTTCGAAAAGTTTCCCTTTTCAAGTGATGAACATTTGTTTTTTAAGTAGCATAAGTTTTTAATTGCCCCATTTTTATTTGTATATAAAGAGGTAAACATTTTTTGTTATTAAGTGGCATTAATTTAAAAATGCCTCATTTTTGAAGTATGTAAAAAAGAGACAGCAAACACCAATTGTGTTCCATTCATACTTTTCTTTTTAATTTCAAGTAATTAAATACTTGTTACAGGTTTTAAAATAAGAGCGCGGTCACACCAAATGATTTACCTCCGCTTATATAGCTGTTGTCATAACAACAAATATTTTTATCTATTTTTTGATGTGACACGAATACTCTTTGAAAGAAATCAAGACATTCGCAAAAAAACACAACGACTTAAACGACTGGATTTCGTGGTGGGATTTTCGCAAGGAGTATATTTTTAAAGCATTTACCCCCATTGACGCACCTCAAAGCAATCTTGCCGAAGTTGTCCATGCGGGATACAAAAATCGTGACCGCATGGGTGTAGGTTTACTCGAGTGCACCTTTTTTGACATTAGAGATAGTATTCTGTTAATTATAGATCTAGAGGACCTCGAAAAAGGTGGACATGAAAGTGGGTGTTGTCCATCAAAATGTTCGAGAGAGAGGCAACAAGCATATAAAGATATCGCTCACGCTGAACGATTTGGAAAGGATATTACTGACTTTATGGTTGATTCTCTAAATGGTGAAAAACGGAAACCATTAGAACCGAATAGTGGATGTGAGCCACCACCCAAAAAACAAAAAAGGAAAGATAAGATGTTCCAGGGCAGACTTGAGAGTGCTAAAAAACTTGAAAATGTTATGAAGGTTAGAAAAGTTGTGAAACATTCAGTACTAAAAACGGAAGTACATATCGTTGGAACTTCGTCCGGCAGGGTACATTACCACGTTACAGTGTGTAATGTACCTACATGCACCTGCCCAGACTTTAAAAAACATGGGTCAGCCGTATCATGTAAGCACATTATATTTGTGCTTATTTTTATGCTTGACTCAGAAGAATTTTGCAATGTTCGTCACATCGATGACGAGGATCTGAAAAAGATCAACGCGAAATTTACTCTCGATGATAAATATATAATATCCGATTTTTATAAAAGAAAGGGATGAAATTTGTTATTCTTATATAAAAGAATTCCTTTAGAAATTGTATATAGAGTCAGCTGACCAGCTTATCAATTCAAAAACTATTAGATTAACACAAAAATTTTACAGAGAGCCATAATTAAATTATACACGCTCCATAACTCGTGAATACTCATCTAGAATACTCATAACTCGTATAAGGGAGGGGAAGTGTAAATTAATTGATATGATATTTCTCTGAATGAGAAGATGATGGATTTAAGAATAGATATGAAACAGCGAAATGTAAACGATGTTTACAGCTCTCGCTGCTTAAAATATCATATCTTACACGATGTTACAGTATTGGGATTTTTGGAACATTTCGGACCAACGGAAAATTTTGGACCCACGGGAAAATTTGGACCCACGAGCGATTTTGACCCACGAACCCACGAGCAATTTCAACCCACGTGATTTTTTTTTGGACCCACGAACCCACGAGATATTTTGACCCACGAACCCACAACACGCACGTAACCCACGTAATTTAGCAGACTCGATGAAAACACCATTAAACTTGTGAAATGTCGTATTGTAGCAGGGACAAAACTAAATCAAGTGTGTCTTTTGTGGGAAACGAATCGATTATTTGGGATTGGATAAGAACAACGATGTAAAAATAATAGATAACCAACTTGCCTTGATTCTCAAAAAACATCCGTGTTACGGTTGTAAAAATATTAATGACATTTTGCATCGTAAAAAGTGCAATTAAATAAAAACTTGCTTCATTTGCAACCTTCTATTGGACAGAATCGATCACGTGATGTATATTTTTCCAAAATTTGGGTTAGAAAAGTGTATTTTCCTATAGGCAGCCTCACAGAAAAAAAATTATTGTTCTATAAACATTCATCTGTTTATTTTGTATCATGCAACCTTCATGTACTTTTCATACGTGAGATATCGCATTTCAAATCACACATATATTTGTCAGATAACAGCATTTTATGAGCGTTTATTTATCCAGATGAAGATTAAGTGGTATCAGGCCGATCCGTAGTCAATTTGTCTAAAGATTGGTACCTTTATCTTTTGAAAAAATTTCCAAAATTTGCAGTAAATAACAATTCAATTTTCTATCAATTCAGTGGATGTCAAAAAGTGTGTCAAAATCTAGCTAAAAGCATAACACGCACTGCACACAGAGCTTTTTAATAGAGTGTTCATTTCAATAGGAAAACAATGGTTGTTCTCTTGGGAGAAGTGCCTTCTAGAGGTAGTTGGTTATCTATTATTTTTACATCGTTGATAAGAAGAAATCTGAAGTTGTCAATGTACAGCTTCAAAATGTCATTGAACATCCGCACTACCCACTCTTGGTCAACAAAAGCATTGGACCGTTGTTGTGAACTTAGACGCGGCCAGTGGCAAGTGTTAAGTGTTAAGCTTGATATTAAGCCGAAAAATATTCCAGAAATGGAAGATGACTAAGCTAAGATCTTTTTGATGAGCAATACCTTCAATATAGCCTACTCGACCGTATCAGATATAATAGTTAAACTTCAACTAAGGTTGAAGCAAATGAAATTTTGACCAACCAAGGAATTATTATAGACATTGGAAAAAAACTGACTGATTTTTGCCAATATTGGAAATATGATATGAGATAATATGCTATCAATAAAATTCAATCGTTATCCATGAATCCTGCTCCACAGATATTCTTCCCATCTCGTAGCTGCAGCGAAGCATTCACCAAGCAGACTACCGATACATTCAGTCTCTTCCAAACGTCCGATTCGGAATTACCAGAAAGAAGAGATTCTCGTTAATTCATAGAGAGATAATTTTCAAAATCTGAAAACAGCAAACAAAAATGTGGCTTGGTGTAAAATTCTCACCGCTGTAAAGAATGTTAGTGACAGATAAGTGTAAAAAAATTCACACCGATGTTAAGAATGTTAGTGACAGATCTTTAAGGTTGTGTAAAAAATATCCAAAATTTGAAGGACGCTTATATATGACTGCTAAAATTTAAACAAACCAAGTGGTGAGGTTTTAAACAAACCAGCGTTTTACAACATTTTTGATAAGATTTATTCTCAAGCTTTTTCACATTGGGTTGACACGAATGTGGAGCAAAATTGTTCAGAAAGAGGAAAAGAAAAGTATTCTTTTTTGCTTATATCAGCACAATATAACAATAAACAGACACTGTCCTGATATGAAATATGTGTCTGATATGAAATGGGGACACTTATGTAAAAATAAAACATTTGATAACTGATTCTCCATATTGATATGGTTGAAAATGATGACATAAAGATCGTCGAAATATTCCTACAACATCGACTCTATTTTCTTGTTGTTTTTTATTTAAAAATCCAAGGAAATGTTTATTTTTGGGTTATGCTTCTTTTTATACTTTTTGAAATTGTCTGGCATTGTTGGATCTATACATACTAATTTCACAAGAAGAGTATTCTGTCATACTATACAGAACATTTTTTAACGATTTACTTGAAAACGACACTGAAGTACAAGAATGAAGAAATTAAAGATGGCATTTAAATGGTCCATTTAAAGATGTTAAGTAAGTAATTTATCAAGTAATTAACTTAATGACAGAGTTTCTAAATACTGTACAAGAGATAAAGTTACGAAGGGCAGTCAAATTGAAGATAAAGAAGTGTGTCACTCACAAAATACGGATTGAGAAGTACAAATGAGAAGATTTCTTTGGATCATGTCATGGATAGCAAACATAATATTTATTTAATTATTTCTTAATACAATTAAATAAAGGACATGGAATGATATTGCGCGCTTCATCATTCGATAATGGACTTTATCAACATAATTTTGAAGGCTTGAAGATCAAGATGGAAAACGAATGCAGAAGAAAAGAAGCACTTTTTTAAAGTTTGATATTGTAGGTTAAAGGTGTTTCGATAGCTATTATTTTATCATAGTGCATATAAAACATGTGAATAGAATGCCCCTTGACCGATCAGTAAAAATGCTTCCCTTCAACTGTGACAATAATACAAAATGTGGAAAGCCTTGTAAGACTTTATTAGATCAATTTGTTGAATCAAGTGGATTGTCAATTGATGGTCTGTGCAATCAAGCACTAGACAGAAAATAGTTATATGTTCTTGAAATATGTTTACGATGATTGGAGTGATTCACTCCCCTATAATGCTATATGATTAGTATTTGGTAAAATTTATATATGAGTATTTTTCTGTATGTCTTTCTTTATCTGTATTCCCCAAGCAAATTTTGGTCTATTACATTTCAGGATTCAACTTTTCTTGGTTCAGTTTCCATACAAACAAATGACCAGGTATCTTTTCTCTCCACTCTTTACTTGATGATTTACCAGACAATCACAATATCGGCTACATCGATCAAAATTGCCGCACAAGTAGTGACATTGTGCGTCTATCAAACAAGTGGGTGTGGAGCACCAGGAGATTTTGACTAAAGTACTATGTAAATTGGTACAATCAATAAAGCAATCATTAATTATGTAAACTTGAAAATTATTTTACAGGTGCGAACTGAGAGAAAAACCTTTTAGAGCAAGTGACCCGAGAATTTTATCAAGATATTAAAATGGCAAGACCTTTACCAAGAGAGCCGTTGGCCTTTTTTTGGAAAGACGTAAGATTTATTTTTTCATTTTATCAGTTATTTTTTATAGCTATAATGAGGACGAACCTCCAGAACCTCTAAATGCACCAAAGTCAGTATATAATCCTAAATAATGAAATGTAAACCAATTTTCCCAATGGTGAAGATTTTAATCAGGAGACTCATTTCTGACAAACAAATATTTTCATTTACAGGAACAATAGAAGCGGTGGCGAATACAGAATAACCACAGTCAAAATCACATGCTTCCACCGGAGTCAACAACGTTTCATCAATTACCACCAGAGTTAACTCTTCGTCAAACAGTGCAACCATCACAGTCATTTACTCAGTTCAAATTATTTCCACCAAATTATATTTTTTACAGGAAAAACTTCCTTTGTCTTTATGCAAAAAATCAGAAAAAACTATTGAAGCAATTTTGCACAAAGTCCCAAAAACCCCAATTTTAAGCCACTTTCGGCCGAAATCCATCAGATTACAGACGTTTCCATTTTACATCATTGCGCAAAAATGAAGAAAAAACTAAAACCGAAAGGATTTCCGGAAAAATAATGGCTTCATCTACACATTTCCCACCAGAAGGAAGGGAATCAAACAAAATTTAGAAAGAATGAAAAAATATATATGGCAGGTGGTATATACAACTACATTAAAAAAAGAGGAGAGCAAGAAAAGCAAGACTTGAAATGATGACCCCGCAAAAGCCTGGTATCGTAGATACATCACACCACGCCATTATTGTGTCTGCTATGATGTGTAATCATAAACTCTTTGGTCTTTGGGAGGGTAGGAACTTTAGGTGTTTGTAAATGTTTGCGCCTATTATAGATAAAAAAAGTTGTACTACTTTCACTAACAAGTTGATTAGCTAAAAGAAAACATCAAAAATCTCCTCAACCAAGAGCATATTCCTTTCTGGTAGAGTGGAAAAGGTAATGGAATCTTTTTCTTTTTAAGACGATACCTATCTTACTGTTGTGGTCACAGCGGCACAACAACATGCTTGCAAAGTTGCAATGTTACTATCTTTTACATAGCACTGCATAGCAGGATGTCTAGAATATTTTGGAAGGGAAATACATCCGAGATTATGCACAAATCTTTTTTGCTATGTCTCCAAAATTCCAAAAAAGGATTCCTCGCAACGATTTTAAATACTAAACAAAATAATGGCATGAAGAATTGGCAATGCATCATCAGCTCACAACAAGAAAAATCGGAGACCCCTCGCATTTTAGAAATTATGGTGTCTCCATTTACAGTGAATGTGTGACCACAGTATGCTTTTTATTGTAGCAATCATATGAGCTTTATCATGAGAAATTGCCTTAAGGGAAGAAATGTTGGCGGGAACTTAATTTGGCGGATTTGGTCAAAATCCGCTGAATTAAGTTCCCGCCAAATTAAATTTTTTACGTCATCCGCCAAATTAAATTCCCGCCAAATTTAAATTGCTCTATTTATTTCCCCAAATGTGTGCTATATCAGGCCTTAAAACAGGTTTTTCCTTTTTTAATGGCGTTTTTTGGACAATAATATCCTTCATCCGCCAAATTAAATTCCTGCCAAATTTAATTTTTCAAGTTAACCGCCAAATTTAATTCCCTCTGAAAAAACTTTTTTGACCATTTGCCAAATTAAATTCCCGCCAAAATTTCTTCCTATAAGGTATTAGTGAACATATGAAAATCGAACCCAGACCTACACCATTTTTTTAATAGGCTGCTTCTAAGTTTCTAACCACAATGCATATAAAATAGATGAAAAATAAATAAAAATACAGATCTTACAATGCAATCGAATTCGTGGAGGTCACTCACAATGCAAACCAATCATGTCCAGCCGCAAACCAAACAGCTTCAATGCAATACTTTGAGAGATTCCAGTAAAATAAGTTCAATCATATACCATAAAATGAAACACATGTAATTAATTATTTGTCTTCAAATGAACAAGATGCCATTCATTTCTTTCGGTTATACGACATCAGTCCACAGTTTGCATATTGTGTACAGAAATTTGATATCTGAAAAATAGATAATAAACAATTATGCGAAGCTCAACACTTAGTGCACATCTTTTGCATTCTTAAAGGGGAGCTAAACATTTTTGAAGTTATGCTTTTTTGTCTCAAAGAACTACACAATATAGTATAACTTCAAAAAATATATCACTTCCACTCTCAATACCTTTCCTATTTTGTATAAGACCTTCTCTAAACAGCGAATAATTTGTTAAAATGTAAGTATGTGATGTGATTTTAAGTATTTTCTAAAAATATGAAAAAAATGTTAATTTTGCCTTTAAAATCCTGACCAAGTGGTCAAGATTCTTTAACTGAGCCCTTATCTGATATTCAAAATGCCTGTTGGCGGCCGCTCACGCTTAAGCTCCAAAGGATCGGGCAAATTTACCATCAGAGAGGGATAATAGACGCCCTTTGATATGCCGAAAACAGTCGCGTTAATCAGCCATCTGAACAAAATTAATGCACAAATTTCCTATTAGCAGATTCATTCATGTCATGTCAGATTCATGTAAAAAAGTCACAAAAAACGGTAATCTTTGGATGTCTCAGCCAATCAGAGCTTTACCCAACGTTTTGTGACTTTTTTTATATGAATATAGTAATAAGAAATCTGTGTATTCTATAGTTTGGCCACTTTTTAATAACAAAGCAAATTTTGAATACAACAAGTGAAGCAAGTAGTTTCGTGTTGGATTCTGGTTGATTTTTGGTTCGTTTTTGTGCATTTCCAGACATCATATTAAGTATCTAGTCTAATTTCTGTAATGTACTAATCTTAAAGAAGAGTGTTTTTTACATATTGTTGTGACTTAGCTAATTTGACTGAACTTTCTTAAAGCAAAAACTCAAGCTCAAGGACCACAAAGAGAAACAATAACCAGACGATCTCAATCGAACGGAATCGACGATCGGACCAGTCGAACAAAATCGAACGCAATCGACCGATTGAAATTCAATTGTCGAACGCAATCGAATCTCAATCGAACGTCAAAATTCTGGGTAATATTCGACTGGTTCGATCGTCGATTCTGTTCGATTGAGATCGTTTGGCTTTATTCTTGCAGCTTCCCAACATCCAAGCTCTCAAACATCACAAGCCGAATTAAATTACTTTCGATTTCCTATAGAAATTATGCGATGAACAATCCGGGGGTCAATGAATTGACGATTGAACGCAATCGAACGCAATCGAACATCAATTGAACGCAATCGAATCTGAAAATTGCGCTAATATTTGATTGAGATTCGATTGTGTTCGACAATCGAATTTCAATCGGTCGATTGGGTTCTATTTGGTTCGATCGTTGATTCCGTTCGATTGAGATCGTCTGGCAATAAACTCACCGGTTTCGTGAGCTGAGGAACCAGTCACTCCGTCTCCAAGATACCACACTGGCGTTGTTGGATATATCAGGCGGTAACCTCCACAGCGTCTCCTGTTTCGCCTGACTCCTTCAGTTTGCAACATCCCCCTTGGTCCAAATAAACCATCTTGCGTTCTCAAAAGTTTCTTCGATCTACTCGACCATTTTCTTTCCTTCAGTACAATTGAAACTAAGATTTAGAAAGAAGAAAATAATTGCTTAATCTCAACTACAATCTCCCACGAAATATATTGAGATTTTAGTGTATTTTAACGTTTTTCAGAATTTTAAGTTCGGGCGAGAATTGCTATTTTAGCACTTCCACTTTCTTCCATTGAATGTTTCGATTTTAGAGGTGTTTGGTGGCTTCTAGGCTATATTCCAAGCCTCATTCGAACAAATTTGAGCTTTTAAATCCTGAGATCCTAAGCTCCTAAGTCTTAAGTCTCATGTTAAAACTCAGAGTTAAAACTCTACTTTCCAACTGTAGTTTAAGGCGCTTAAAAATCAATTGTGGTGTTCAAAATTACACCGGGAACTCCCCTTTGTCTCAAATATTTCTTGAAGGATTGTAGCACAACTTGGCTATGGTTTTTGGTAAAGGCATTTTGTATCATATTATACGATTTGGTTAGCCTGGATATCCTAGCCTGGATATCCAGACCGTAAACTATTTCACTGTCTAGTTTTTTTTAATATTTTGTCTCTGGTTTACGGTCTGGTCCAAGTAACTCGTCTGCAGGGATATCTGTCCCTGCATATGCTGCGAGTGTCTCTAATTGGTCAGTACACGCCCAGTCACTGAGCAGAATTTTTGCGGGGTTTTTGATATTTTTCGATGCGCGCGCATAATTTATGGAAAAAGCTGACCTTGCAAAAAAAGATAAACAAATGAAAATGAAAACGCAGGTTCATTTCTAAACAAAATGGCCGCTGGAAAAGAGCCTTTATAAATGTGGCTGATGTTTTGATGTAGCTTAAAGTAGTTTTGAAAGTTTTTTGAGTATGTAAAAGAGGTCTTACAGTAAGTTAATTATGTGTGTCTGCCTGGGTTTACAAAGTTTTGATAGTCTGTCAACAAGGGCTCAATCACAGGCTGTATCAAACAAACTGTACCCAACTTTTTTAGTTGCACCAGACTCCTAAAATTTTAGAAACTTTGTATGTTGAGGTAAGAGTGTTTTTTTCTGAAATTTTGAGTCTGGATACCCAGGCTATGGATATTCAAGCTCAAAATTTTAGAAAAAACAAAAATTACCTCAACATACAAAGTTCTAAAATTATCTTGGTCTCCCTAAAGAATGAAAGTGAAAACCCATGTTTTCTAGCCAACCTGAGCAGCAAAACAGAAATTAATAAAAAGCAGTCTTACACGATCGAATTAACCATTCAAAACATCCAAACATTACACCAAAGTCCATAAAAAAGTTTGCATGCATTATCATGATGTCATGACCAACCATGTTTTCATGGAAAATGAACTTGGCTCTGTTTTCTTCTTTTTCATGTTTTCATGTGGTCGTGGCTTCTTCACAAAGACGAAAGACAGATCTGGACTTATTTCGTACTTTCCAGTCGCTTGTTCGTAGTTTCTCTGACTTTCTGGTTCTTTCTCAGACATTTTCTATGTTTTCTAACTTACTGAATGACTTACCGACAGATCGCCACCGGTGGGATTCGAACCCACTAAATGCAAAGTTCCGAAGTTTTGAAACACATTGCCTTATCCACTGCGCCACGGATTCATGCCATGGTACAAACATATAATACAATATTGTACAAACTGCAGACCAGACTGTATTAAGAGAAAATCACAAAAGAGTGCTTGTTTCGAGCTCCAACCCTAACCCTAACTGATAATAATCCAATTCCTAGCCAATCTGATACGTAACCACACCCAAACCACACCCATACCCAACCCTACCAGGTCGCCTGCAGGTTCTGACACTATTCCCGCATATCGGATCCGAAAAATAGATACATGTCTTTTCGTCTTTACGAAGAAGCTTTCACCTTTTCATGTAACAGAAAGCCCTATCTTCACTAGCAACTGGAGGACTATCCTATTTTTGCTTTAGAATTGCTCCACGCTGTGTAGATTGGCCCTTGCGGTTTTAGCGAAGTGAGCGCAAGCAAGCGGACTGCATTCTCTTAAGAAGAAAGTAAATTGCTCTAGGGAGACCTAGCCTGGAGATCCATGCTATGATTTCTTATTCTATATACCGTGAGTGGTCCTAAATCCGAGAGCCCTGTCTAATTCCGACCCCCCAAATAACTGTTCTGAAAAAAATTCTATGTTTACAAACATTCCCTCTGCAAGTTGAACGATAAACTATTGCAAGAGCTCTCAAAACAAAACATCTAACAAGATGGCTGTAATGTCAAGATGCCAATTAATGTAATTTAAAAAGTGTGAATTGTAAAAAATAATTACTTTTTATGATCTGCTGTTACTGCTGTTGTACATATTGCAATAAAAAATTATGTTTTGTATAAGAAGCAATTATTGTTATTTCTATTTGGTTCAATGTATCAAATCTCTCAGTTTAGTTGGCACTTTGGTATCTTCGTTGCCTCACAGCGAAAGGCTTGTACCTTGTACCTCTTTTTGGCTTTTGCTTGAACAGCTCATCCAACTCGTTGAGTCCGATGCTTCGACATTTCCTTGAGACTGTTGGAGTCAGCTTGCCTAAGGTTAAAATAGTGGGCAAGCAGAGGTTCGTCCGGAACAGTTGTGAGGAAGGTGTCTAAGTGTTTTTTGAATACTTCTTTGGGGCAGTTTGTCAAATCTCTTATTGGTCTGGGAAGGGTGTTGAATAATCGAGGGCCTTCTTGGGAAAGACTTCCCCTCCAGATATTTTTGTGTTTGATATTGACAGCTTTTAGATTGCAAATTCTCCCCAATCTCTGATTTATATGGCAGGAAATGCCTCCTTTACTTTCGTCATAATCAAAATTCGGGACGTTGCCTTCAATGACGTTCCAGGTATAAATTATTTGATACCGCTCTCTCCGTCTTTCAAGGCTATACAGTTTTAATGATTTGAGTTTTTCCCAATAATTGAGATGTCTGAGGGATGGAATTCCATGTAAAAATGATTTTTGAACTTCTTCCAGTTGCTGGACAAGACCACGCTTCCAGGGAGACCAGAGTTGAGAGCAGTAGTCCAAATGAGGGATGGCTAGTGCTTTCCATAAAGTTAACATGGTTTCAATTTCCCTTGATTTAAATGTGCGGTATATCCATGCACTTATATTTTTCACTTTTTTGATTTGTTCTTGGATATGTTTCTCATAAGTCAACTGAGTGTCTAGGGTGACTCCAAGGTCTTTAACTTCGTCTTTATTTTCGATCAACGTTGCTGTGTTGGTAAAATAGCGAGAACTTTGCTTCAGAGCGTCGTTTTTCCCATAGGCAAGGTGCTCAAATTTAAGACCATTCAGCTGCATGTTGTTGTCTTCTGTCCACTTGTAGACAGTGTCTAGATCATTTTGTAGATGATAAACATCCTCCAGTTTGGATATTTCTTTCATCAAACGAGTGTCGTCAGCAAACGATGCCAAAATAGAATGAAGGATGTTGTTATCGATATCTTGAATCATGATCAGGAACAATAGCGGTCCCAGCACAGATCCTTGCGGCACACCTGAAATAACATCTGTTTCTGAGGACAAGGTTGAGTTTACTGAAACTCTCTGTGTTCGATGAGTCAAAAAGGATCTGATCCATTCAAGGAGTTTACCGTTTATGCCATTTTTCTGAAGCTTGTGTAACAAAATGGTATGGTCTACTCTATCAAAAGCTTTACTGAAGTCTAAATAGATAACGTCAATGTTGTTTCCATTCTCTAGGTAATGGATCAGTCTTTCGGTGTGTTGAAGCAATTGACTAAGACATGAGCGGCCTTTCCTAAAGCCATGTTGATTATTGTTATACAGATTGTTTTCTTCTAGATGATTCTGTATCTTGGCTCGTACAATCTTTTCAAAGACCT
Organism: Clytia hemisphaerica; assembly: GCF_902728285.1. Lineage (NCBI taxonomy): Eukaryota > Metazoa > Cnidaria > Hydrozoa > Leptothecata > Clytiidae > Clytia > Clytia hemisphaerica. The sequence goes on along the minus strand of NW_027104135.1, from coordinate 19,726 downwards.
TTGAAACGTGGGATGTGAGGGCAACGGGTCTATAGTTTTCAGCAAGTCCCTGATTCCCTTTCTTGTAAACTGGGGATATATGTCCAGTTTTTAAAAGTTTTGGAGTGATTCCTTTGTTAAGTATGTTTCTCCAGATGATTGAAAGTGGTAGAGCAATGTTATCTTTAGTTTTCAGAAGAAGAATAGCTGGAAAACCATCAGGTCCAGGTGCTGAAGTTGGTGACAGTGTACCGATTTCTTTGACAAATTCCTCGATAGTCAGATTGATATCTTCAAGTGTTGGTATTTGTGACTCAAGCGGATGAAGGTCGTAGTTTTGAAGAGGTTGGGTGAAGACAGACTTGTATTGGTTTTGTAGGATATTGGCCATCAAAAGGGGATCATTAGTCAATTTGTTAGTGTCTGGATCGATTAAGGGTCCAACTTTTGGTTTAGATTTCGAGAAGCGATTAGCGTACGAGTAGAAGAATTTTGGATTGGATTTGATTTTGGAGGTTGCTTCAGCTTCTTTCTGTTTCCTCTCTTGAGCAAAGGATTTTTGAAGTAGCACTTCAATTTCAACAAGTTTTTCTGTAGTTTTAAGATTTTGAAATCTTTTTCTCAGTTTCTTTCTTTTTCGCATTAAAATCCGCCTGTCTCTTGGCTTGCGTTTCTTCTTGGATGAAAATATTTTTGTAGGTACTTTATTTGAAGATATAATGAATATGCATTGTTTGATAAAAGCATCATATTGGGCGTCAGGGTCTGAATCAAGTGGGTTCAAAATATTGTGCCAGTCAGTGTCTTTGAAGTTGTCATTGATGATAGCCCAATTAATTTGATCATAATAGAAGTTAAAACTATCAAAAGCACTGATTAAATTTTTATTATTGTTATTACTATAGTTGTTTTCAGTCATAGAAAAGTTCAGATGGCTTGTAACATCAATGATGAAGTGATCTGAGAGAGCAGTTGGTGTGCATAGGTAGTTGAAGATTGAATCAGAGTTATTAGTCAGTAAGAAGTCTAATATATTGCCATTAGAATGAGTAGGCTTATGGATCATCTGGTTCAAGTTTAAAATTGAAGTAAAATTGTTTAAAACATCTAGAAGTTGTTTGTTGCAACTAATTGATGGTATGTAAGAGTCATTTTTTATGGTGTGGGGTATATTGAAATCACCACATAGATAAATATCGGGGGTATTTCCTACCTCCTTGTTTTTATTTTAGTTTATATCTATGAAAGACCCCATCGGATTTAGGCAGGGCTGTCGGATTTAGGACCACTCACGGTACTGATGGCGAAATATATAGTATGGTATGGGCTGACAGTTTGATAGACCTTTTTTTAAAGAGGCCACCCTGTTGAATAATTATGTAGTCCAGCAGAAAAACAATGATACAGTCATGCATAATTATTACAATATGCATGATATATACAATAATTATGCATGACTGTATCATTGTTTTTCTGCTGGACTACATAATTATTCAACAGGGTGGCCTCTTTAAAAAAAGGTCTGTAACGGTGTTGAAAACACAGCCAATCAAATCCTGTTATTGTTTCACTGGTCACACTTACGTAAAGCGTTAAAGCGCAAGTTCCGAAATTTGGTTTTTATTTTAATAAGTGAGGACAGCGCTAAATTTGGATTTCCCACTGTAATTTTTTTGAGGCCAAAATCGGACTCACAGCTCTGACCCGTCAAGTATTCATCAGATTTTAAAAAAATACGCAGATGGGTTCCTGTCTAAGGGAGACCAGGCTGTAAACCAGAACATAAAATATCAAAACTAGACTGTGAAATAGTTTACATCCTGGATATCCAGGCTACGATTTGGTGTGTAAACCACAGATATCTAAGCCCGAAGGGCTAGATTTGCAACTTTAAGCTTTCTCCAGCAAAAAAAAGTGAAGCTAAAATTTGACTTTTTAAATTTCGTGCCGATGGATAGGATCTAGCATTTTAATTGTTTTCGGAGCGCGAGATCAAAAAACGTAGCCGACAAACGCTATTTCACATCTCTCAAACCGGTGAAATTGCATATTTTAGTCACGTGACTCTGGTAGGAAATCCTTCCAAAGATGAGCTTCACTTTTTGATAAAAGCTGCAAATCTAGCCCTTCGGGCTTTACAGATATCTGTGGTGTAAACTGCATTTTGTGTGCCAATATAGCCCGATTTTGTAATTTTGCACATTAAAAATTTAGGTCCTAGAAATGGTAGAAACTATAAAAGGCAAGTGCAATCTTTATCGAGCATGTCTTCTAGGTGAGTTGGAATTAGCAAGAAATTAATGTTTTTACCCTTTTTATACGGACCTTTTTACAACTTGATATTACGGAGGGGATATTTTACACCAGGCGTACCCAATCGATGAAATCGATACGGGAAATCAATCGATATTAATCGATTTTAATCGATAATAATCGATATTGATCGATAACTAATCGATAAACAATCGATAGCCAATCGATACTAAGACTTTACGTTCTTATCGATTGGATTCGATTTCTTTATATTCGCTAAAAACGCAACCCTACCGTTGTTTTTCTAATTTAATTATTTTCGATGCTACGCGTGAAAAACTAGAGATCAATTAATTACGATATTCAAGTGTTTTAAGTACGCGTTTAAGGCTTGTGTAATATATATTACATATAGATCGTATAATGTATTAACAAGCATTAGCTGATTTGGAGGAGCCAGAGGAGGATGACGAAGATCCCTTTAATTTGTGTTTTTGAAAGAAAGAAGTTTATCAAAAATAAAACTTTCTTGTCTAATTTTTCTTGTCCAACGCGTAATAATTAGAGTGAAATTAATTATGCAGAATTTTGGCTACGCGTTAATAATTAGATAGAGTAAGATTAATTACGATTTTTCGCCAAAAAACAGGGTGTGTGTTAAATTAGACTACGCGTTAAATTAGAAAAACCACGGTACATGGTATTTGGCCATTCCTATTCCCTTGTGCATTAATCTGATTAATACAGTGATTTGTTTCTGTGATTCTACCCTAGCCTGGATATCCAGACCGTAAACTATTTCACCGTCTAGTTTTTTATAATCTTGTCTCTGGTTTACGGTCTGGTCAAAGTAACTCGTCTGGAGGGATATCTGTCCCTGCATATGCGAGTGTCTCTAATTGGTCAGTACGCGCCCAGTCACTGAGCAGAATTTTCGCGGGGTTTTTGATATTTTTCAATGCGCGCGCATAATTTATGGAAAAAGCTGACCTTGCAAAAAAAGATAAACAAATGAAAAAGAAAACACAAGTTCATTTCTAAATAAAATGGCCGCTGGAAAGGAGCCTTTATGAATGTGGCTGGTGCTTTGATGTACTTTAAAGTGGTTTTGAAAGTTTATTGAGTTTGTAAAAGAGGTTTTATGGTAAGTAATTATGTGTGTCTGCCTGGGTTTCCAAAGTTTTGAGATTCTGTCAACAAGGGTTTACTCACAGACTGTGTCATTCAAAACTGTATCAGACTTTTTTAGTTGCACCAGACTCTAAAATTTTAGAAACTTTGTATGTTGAGTTAAGAGTTTTTTTTCTGAAATTTTGAGTCTGGATACCCAGGTTAATTCTACCCAAGCCCTGGTCGCCAAGAGATTTAGAATTGCGGGAAATTCGGCCATCGAGATGGTTATTCGGTTGGTGGATAGTCATCCACCGACCGGTGGAAAATTGGTCGTCAGAATAGTCATCCGGCCGTCGAAATACTTTATTGCATGATAATTTCGCGGTTTCGCGGTCGAGTTCAGAAAAACGCGAAATTAAAATGCCGCGAAAAACGATTTTGGAGCTCAACTGTGAAATTAAAATGCCGGAAATGTGATTTTTTGGGTCAACTGCTGAAAAAAAACCCTAAAATAGAGTCTTTTTTGCAAAAAAATGCAATAATCAAGACAAAATTCTCTTGCACCGCGAAATTAAGAGATACACTCTGGTACACAGAGTAGCAATCATACATACAGAAAATTAGCACAATCGATCGCAATCGATCTTAATCGATAATAAGCGAATTCAATCGATGGCTAATCGATAACAATCGAATTTAATCAATGAAAATCGATACCAATCGATAATAAAATTTTACGTTCGTATCGATTGGCCATCGATTAGTAATCGATCGATCATCGATTACGAACGACTTTTATCGATTGACATCGATTAAATCGACAATCAATGTTATCGATTGGGTACGCCTGGTTTACACCATCCTGGATAACTTTTGATCTATTAGAGTACCCTGCCCAGTTGGCGACCGATATTTTTGGATTCAAATTTTTCACTTACTTTTAACTTTTTTGAAAATCCTTTTCAACCAACGGTTAGACAACTTTTAACATGGTAGGTGATAACTACTATCCGTATATCTAACACTCCTTCTACTCCTTTTCCTTTCCTATCTTTCTTCTGTATCTTTGCTTCTACTGACTGTTTGAGACTTAATTTCTCATTTCTGACTAAGTTTTGATACCTGTCAATCATTTTTCGACCAATCAAATCATCGCACCGGGTCGGATTCGAACCACCACTAAAGAAAGACCTTCGGATTCGGTAGCCAACACGCTATCCGTTGAGCCACACTCGCACAGCAGAAGACAAAATTTGGAAATACTTATAGAATGACAAAAAAGACGGGGGTAATGTTATTATAATATGGGTAAAAGTACCCCTTTTTTAACCTGACTGAAATTCGAGCCGTTACTAGCAACCCTGCGGGGCCCAAGGCGCCGAGTATGCACCCGGCACAGTGACAAGCCGTTACTAGCAACCCTGACCCTACCTAACTGTTAATGACCCAATACCCCCTGAAAACGGAATTACGGATAGGAAAAAAAGTCGTGTTAGATCTACGGATAGTATATATCACTTTCCTTTTAACATGTTCTTCGTGTTTGTTTGATTTTTTATTTGAGGTGATCTTCTTAGAATAAAAAACTTTTGAAGCGAGCGGTACTAGTGCCCACTTCCCGACCAACGTACCAGTCTGCGACCAATCGTTAAAAAGAGAAAATCAGTGCTCTACTTGCAGGTAAGGTCATATTAATTGATGATGATAAAAAAACTCATAAGCTTTCCCGTATTAAATTTATTTACACTCGTTCTTTTGTTATAAAATAGCTCACTTACATTATTTTCCCTTCGGCATGTTTTTTCAGAATTTTTCTTCAAGTCGCCATTTTTTCTAAAGTTTGTTTTTGTTTTGTTTTGAAAGTGGCGGTCTATCATATGGAGAGCGGTTTGTGTAAACCGCAGGTTACAGGTCACAGGTTACAGGTTACAGGTTACAGGTCAGTATGACAGGTTGACTCTAATCAATGTCATTGGAGAGGAAAATGTTTGGAAAACACAAAGAATTATCAAAAACATAATTCTCAAGCAATTTCATCCATATAAAACCATTTCAAACATCAAAATTTAACCATGTGCTTTTATCGATCTTTCGCAGTTTGCGCCGTGTATAACGCAGACCAGAAAATATTTGAAACCATATTATACGTATAACAGGTATATTACATATTGTAATGTTTGTAATGTTATATCATGGTTACATATAATAAAACACATCGCTCTAAAACTACCTTCTCAGAGAACTCACGAGCTTCTGATTGGTGTAATTTTATATCCAGCCATATTGTTATCATCACATTCGGTATGCTAAATATTTTTGGTGTTTTTCTCTTGTAAGACATGATATTTTGTGATTCTGTCAATATTTTTGTCAAGAATTGTCATTAAGTCATTAAAATGATAACTGAATAATTCATTAGTTCCATCCTTCTAAAACCACTCTCGTAGGGACCTTGCAAGCTTCTGTTTGGTGCCATTTTTTATCCATTCACACCATCAACCTCACATTTTGCATGATAAATATTTTTCGTGTCTTGTTAGGCATCATATTTTATGATTTTGTCATTATTTTTGTAAGTAAGTGTCACTAGGTTGTTATTCTATTCAATTGTCATTTTATAATATATAAATAACATGTATTACTTTTTTGTAATTTAATGCGTTATGTATTAATGTTATGTTATGTATATGTTATGATCTTATTATCTTTTTTCCGGTCTGCACTTTGTTGACCTGTAACCTGTGACCTGTAACCTGTAACCTGCGACCTGTAACCTGCGGTTTACACAAACCGTATGGAGAGTCTTCATTTGATAAAAACGCGGGAATTTTTTATGCCTGTTTTTTTCTCTTTGCGTCTGGAATTTTTTGATCGCAATGTAGAGTCTTCTTTTTCATTTTTTGAGTTTGGTCGGTCGCAGACTGGACGTCAAATTTCGAAGCTGATTGCATCAACTTTTTTATCAATATTTCACACGAAGGAAACTGTATCGAGCTGATTTTTACAGAAATGCTTTCTAACATACTCATTGTTTTGGACAAGTATTTTTTGGCGTGGGAGTTGAAGCGTTTTTTCTTACGAAACTTTTTTGTCCACAGGTAGCCATTTTTTATTATTTTGAAAAATCCGGCTTTTTCGTGTGCTTCCGTGCAAAGTTGGATCTTTCGGATTCTACTCGTTTTTTTTTAAAACCTTTTTTACACAGTACAGGAAATAGGTCAAGGCAGATAACTACCAAAAGAAATTCTCCAGAGGTTTGTTTTTGTATGACTTTTCTGGGTTCAAAGACGTTCGGTCGCCAACTAGACCGGTCGCCAACTGGCTGGGCAGGGGACTCTATAGTTGCTTTTCACAATATGAAATCACAAAAAAAATAAGATGACGTCATATCAAAAAAATGACACTTGTTAGCTAACTGAAATCAGGAGAAAGTTTTGGGAAAAAAACTTACCACTTTTCCAATCTTTTACACTTTTACAACTTTCCTAACCAAAACTATGTACCTAAATATTTGTAAAAATGGGGGATTTTCAATGGTTGCAACGTTGCAACCAGTCGTCTGATGTACATACCAAAAGTTTCCCGCGCTCAGAATTATGGGGCGCCGTTGTGGACAATATTTGGAGATCGGAAAATTTTAAGCTCCAAACGCGCATCCCGTACCTCGACATCATTTCGAAGACCGAGTCAACTGCACTTAAAATGAGGCTCGGAAAACACGAGTTAAAAAACACGAGTTAAAAAACACGAGTTGCAAAAAACACGAGTTACGTTAAATGTGACGTCATCAATGGGAAATTATGACGTCACAAGTAGATAATTTAACTCGTCAATTTATGATGCACCTTAATCTTACGAGTTAATTAACTCGTCAATTTATGGTGCACCTTAAACTGACGAGTTGATTAACTCGTCAATTTAAGGTGCACCTTAATCTTACGAGTTAATTAACTCGTCAATTTATGGTGCACCTTAAATTGACGAGTTAAATTTTCATGAAACCAAGTTGGTCAAAAATTCTAAAATTCAGATAAAAATAGGCATACATTCAATATATTATTGAATTGAAAATTATTAGTAGGCAAAATAGGTTCATTACGAGTACAATTTAAAAATAATTGTACGAAAAAGTTTTAAAATGTTTTGCTAAAAAATAATATTTTTAGGAATCGTAACCTCTTTGTTAAAGTTCTATTTTTTGCATTTCCCCTTAGCATTTGAGCCAGCCTAAATACTTTTTGTCAACTTCTGTCTCAGTTAAAGACTATAGAATATTATGAGAGAAAATTACCATTCCAATAGTTTTAAACTAAAAATAGGCACAAAAAATAATTTAACCGCCATTTTAGAATTTTTGACCAACTTGGTTTCATGAAAATTTAACTCGTCAGTTTAAGGTGCACCATAAATTGACGAGTTAATTAACTCGTAAGATTAAGGTGTACCATAAATTGACGAGTTAATTAACTCGTAAGATTATGGTGCACCATAAATTGACGAGTTAATTAACTCGTCAGTTTAAGGTGCACCATAAATTGACGAGTTAAATTATCTACTTGTGACGTCATAATTTCCCATTGATGACGTCACATTTAACGTAACTCGTGTTTTTTGCAAATCGTGTTTTTTAACTCGTGTTTTTTAACTCGTGTTTTCCGAGCCCCACTTAAAATCAAATACGCGACCAAAGAAGATACAGTACCAATGAAACTTCGACAAGACGTGTTGCGCGATCTTAAAATGACAAAACCACCTAAAAACAATCTCAATTCTCGACAACGAAAAGCACTCAAAGAACTTAAATCCGATAACCAGAATGTTATTTACCCATTTGACAAAGGTGCTGGTCTTGTTAGAATCGATAGAGATGATGCTATCGCGAAAATCGAAGAACAACTCGGCAACACGGAAATCATCACACAAGATCCAACATCGACATTGGCACGAAAGTTTCAGAATACACTTCGACCCCTTCACCAAGCTGGGAAGTTCACTGATAAAGAGTACAAAAAACTGTATCCATCCGATCCGATACCACCTCGAATGTACGGAACCATCAAAGCTCATAAACCGGAAAAGAATTACCCTATGAGAGTGGTAGTTTCAACTATCGGTACTCCATCGTACGGAACTTCAGAATACCTTGTGAAAATTATTCAACCAACTCTAAACAAAAACAACACAAGGCTCAAAAACTCGTACACATTCGCTGAGCTCACTAGATCCTGGGACGTTGACCCCGATGAAATTCAAGTGTCGTATGACGTAGTAAACCTCTATCCGACAGTACCTGTAGAGGAAGCTACTAACATAATCGTCCAGATGCTTGAAAACGATCACGACCTACCAAACAGGACAAAGCTAACGGTTGAAGACATCCGAACTTTGATTGAACTTTGGCTATCGAAATGTTACTTCCTGTGGAATGATAAACTGTACCGACTTCAGAATTCGGCACCGATCGGTTTAGCACTAATGGTCGTAATGGTAGAAGCTTTCCTACAATATCATGAACAAAACGCACTTCAAGCGGCCAACGCACACGATCCTCCTGTTGCACCTAAATCCTTCGTTCGTTACGTCGACGATAGCCATGCCCGTTTCCAAACCGTCCATCAAGCTGAAAAGTTCCAAGAAATTCTCAACCAACAAAATGAACACACCCAATACACTATGGAAACCGAGGATACAGCAAAAAGTTTGAACTTTCTAGACGTGAACGTTCGAAATAACAATGGCCGTTATGAATTGAAAATCCACCGTAAAAATGCGATCACTAACGTGCAAGTTAAACCTAATTCAGCTCATGACCCAAAGGTGTTGAAGAGTATATTCTCTGGATTTCTTAACCGTGCGTACAGAATTTGTGATGACCGATTCCGTCAGGAAGAAATTGATTTCTTAATAAATAACTTTGTCGAGAACGGTTATGATCGTAACACTTTAACCCGTATCGCAAACGATTACGACAGAACCAGGAACCAGACAACCGACAATCGAAATGATCCAGAGCAACTACCAATCGTTAAATTACCTTGGATACCTGGTCTGAGCCCAAAACTGAGGAAATCCTTCCGAAATGCTGGGTACAGAACAGTGTTCAAGAGTGGTTCAAATCTAAAAACAAATGGTAAAAGATATGTTGGCGAGACCGGGTTAAAGATATCCACACGTGTCAGCCAACACAAAAAGAACGTTGAAGATGAAAAATGGGACATTTCGGGTATAACTAACCATGCTAAAGACTGTACCCAAGGACTTAATTGGAACGAAGCTAGGCTTTTAAAGACTGAAGAGAACAAATTTGATAGAAAAGTGCGAGAAGCATTGGAAATCCAATTCCGTCAGACGGCGCCACATAGTGACCATGGTCTTAATTTAGACGATGGTCAGTATGTGACATCTAGGTTTTGGAAGCCAATGCTCTCGCACATTAGGGAGAAGACACTACATTGACTTTTTTGACGTCAAAAAAGTCAAGGTAGCGCTTTCAACCGTTTGTATTGTTTAGACCTGACGAAGACCTGCACCAAGCAGGTCGAAATATTGTTTACACGAAAAATATATACAGAATGACCATTAAAATATTATTTAAATTATAATCTACATTCGTATCAAAAGTATGACACTAAAGGCAAGTATCTCTTAGTACTTCACGCATTCCACGCATGCGCTCTAAAGGGGTGTTGAATACCGAAATACCGGCAATTTTTTCCTAAATATCGGAATACCGGACACAATTAACTCCAAATACCGTCACCGAAAATTTTTACATTTCATTTTGCAGATTTGGGCCTATTTCGTGAGGAAAGGTATTTTAACTGCAAGATGAAATAAGGAGTAAGGGATACCCTGTTGAAAACTTCATTTTCAACTGTTATTAGCTCAAGTATATCAGACAAACAATCTAATTTCCAAGTGCAAATAGCATAGAAGAAGTAAAGTTTAATTACTGACAAAGTGCAACCATGGTTTGTGTCGACCGTGTAACGGCTAAGCCTTTTCAGTTCAGTGTTTTTCTCATCGTTTTTGGCATTCCCTCACATTTTGTTCAGGTTTTCTCTGTGTTTCTCATTTTTCTCAGTTTTTCAGTTTTTCTCATGCTTTCTGCATTTTCAGTGTTTTTCTGTTCTCAGTGTTCACCATTTTGGATTCTAATTTGTTTATTTATGTTAATTTATTCAAAATATGCATTTTTCCAATTTTTGGTTTTGGTCAGTAATTTATACATTTTTATCATTTATCAACTTTGACCTATGACCTAGAATTTATCATTCTGTAAATTACACATTTTCTAGAATTTGCTATTTAAGCAAGGACTTTCATTTTCACATCAGTTCAACAAGAGATTTCATGGAGTGAACATCAAATTTCAAAAGTCCAACTTCAAACAAGACTTAGTCATAACTATAAACTTTTCTCTCATCAATATGAGTTTAGTTTACTAACTTTTATCACACCACTGCCTGGATTATTCCAGCCTCACACTTCAGGCAAGCTGGTAAGTTTTTTCAGCCATTTTGTTTTGTCGACCATTTTGTTTGTCGGCCATTTTGTTTTTTTTCTTTCCTGATGCTTTGCATCATGAGGCATTAAGATTAGGCTAGGACTAGCTTACTTTATTTCAACTAATACTATTCAATCAATTTCATCAATCAATATTCAAATTTATACATTCAAACAGGCTTATACTTTAGTTTTACTTTAGACTTAAGCTTTTTCCTTGTGATCAATATTTAGTATTTTTTCAATTTCAATTTTCAGTTTGAACATTATCATCACACATGTTACAAACACTTGTGACCGCTTCAAATTTATTCATCCCCACTCCGTGAATCCCTACATTCAAACAGCGTTGAAGTTGTTTGTCAACCAATCAACGTTTCATGTCAGATCGACCCAGAAGATCAAAACCCAATATCAGATACGATATCTATGGTATTACCGGCAAGAAAGTCATAAAGCCAACATCTCCGGAAGTTACCCATCCGCTAGCCGAAGAAGCTTATCATCCGCCAATGGAAGAAGAAGCGATCAAACCCAGAGCTGATGGCATCATGGTGGAGACTGAATTAAATAAGCTTCTCATTGAAGAGTCTACTTTTCGAGATGAGATCACCGATGCTATCCAAGAAAACTCACCAGATATTGTAAAGAACTCATTACGGCTGATCAACTCAAGCACCGAAAAAATCAAAGAGCTACGCCTTCAATATCGGTCCATCCACAAAACCATTGCTGCATTGATGGATCCCAAGGAATACCAAACAAATTATCAACCGTTCTACACAGACATCACACATCAAGTGGTAGTGTATTTGCAACAATTGAACATTCTCACTGAGGCTCATCATTCGGCAGAGGTCAATGCTGCCACTCAGATCTCAACCAATCAAGCTTGTCTTTTAATTGACGAAATTGATCGCACAATCACTTACCTCAACACAAGCTGCACTTGTATTGCAACCCTCCTCAGTAATGAAGAACTCAAGCAGCGTAAATCACACATTGAGGAGCAATCCAAAGAGCTGAAGGAAATACCATCAAAACTTCGTGAACTACTCGGTCTTCGTCCAGATATGGAGAAATACAACAGTTTGAAGACAAAGTATGAAGCACTCATCAAATTGAGAGCAGCATACCACGTAAAGATTAATGATGAAGTCAAACTTAGAGAATTCGACAAGCTTGAATCGTTCAAGAAGAGCCGACTTAACATCAAACTGCCACAATTCACCGGGTACGATTCAAAAATTGACATTTATACTTTTATTGATGAGTTTGATAAACTTCACTCCGATTCTGTACCCAAGTCGCTTCAGCCAGAGTTTCTCAAGAACAATTACCTCGATAAACAAGCCTTGGCTATTGTTAAAAGTCTTGACAACATCAAAGACATATGGGATCGCCTGAAACAAATCTTCGGTGATAAGGAGGTACTTTTACAACACAAACTCCACGAACTCATGGAATTGACAAAGAATCCAAAGTTACTGAAAGAATCAATTAAAATCATAGACTCTCTGAGTAAAATAACTAATACAATGAGAGATCTCATGCAACTTGCTGCAAAACACAATATTGAAAATGAACTTTTTTATAGTAACGCATTTCTCAGATCGTCAGCAATCTAGGAGATAGCAGAATGATGAGATGGCTGCAACTTTCGTGCCAATCTCCAGAAACTGGGAAGAGAAAATGGAAGCAAATGATTGATTTCCTTGAAACTGAAATGGCGGTGCATCAGCAAAAGGCTGCCATACAGATTGCGTCCAACCAAGCTCCAAAATAACCTTCCAAGAAACAACCATCATTCTTTGGGAATCACTCAAACACTGGTGGTCAATCCAATGGCCAATCTGGTCAACAATCAAATGGACAATCTGGTGGTCAATCAACTGGCCAATCAGGTCAACAATCAAATGGTCACCCTGGTTATCAATCAAATGGTCAATCAGGTGGTCAAGCAAATGGTCAATCAATCACTGAATGTTTTGTGTGTGGTGCTACTGATCACGTGCAAACCAATGGTCCAAATGGGACCAAACTTGTCCAATACTTTGCATGCAAGAAGTTTGTGGACATGTCACCTGCTGATCGTTTTCAATTTCTTCTTACAAATGGTTTTTCCTTCCAATGTCTCTACCCTGGCGCAAACGTCAACCAAGGAAAACATCGAGATGGGAAGTGTCAACATCAGTTCGCTTGCAAAAACTCGTCACACAACAGATTCCCAAGAACGAAGCATGTTCTCGTGTGCGACGAGCACAAAAATGATCAACACAACAAAGACGTGCTTGAACACTACAAAGCAAGATGCATCCTGAAACAACCACTTCCTACGTATTCAAAGAACATCAGCATCTTCCATTCGATCTTCAAATCTCAACACATCAAACCTTCACCAACTGACGATCAACATGACGCAATTTCTATCCTTCAACCAATCAGGATTGAAAATTCCAACTTCACCATTTTCTACGATAACGGTTGTAGTGATTTTATCAGTCGTTATCAATCCGTGCAACGTCTTGGTCCATCAAGAGCAAAACAAGTCTACGATGGTACAGTCCATATGAAAGGAATTGCTGGCATCTCAAGTCCAACCAATCATGGTATCTATGAAGTCAACTTACCTCTACGAATTGGGGGTAATGCACTGATGACTGGACCTTGTCTCGATCGAGTCACAAATACATTCCCTATGTATCCACTCAATGGGGAAGTTTTCAACGACATCAAGACAGCTTTCATTACGAATGGAGGCAATGGATCAACACTTCCAACGGTTCCAGAGAAGGTCGGTGGTGATGTCGACTTCATCATTGGTATCAAATATCTACGTCATTTTCCAAAGCCCATCTTTCAAATGCTATCAGGTCTCACCATCTATGAGTCATCCTTCGAAAGTAACGATGGCTCCTTTGGTTTGATTGGGGGACCACATCAGGTATTCAATTTCATTCACCAAAATCAATCAACCAATTTTGTCACCAATCAACTCAGACTCTACTCCTTTGGATACCACGTCAATCCAGATGTCCGTCTTCTAGGCTACAACAATCATTTTGGAGATGTCCAAGACGATACAACAAATCCAATGCACCTCTTCAACTCTGTTGAGGAAGCCGGAAGCTCAATCACTTATCGATGTACCAAATGCAGAGACTGTTCAACCTGCAAAGAATCACCCAACGACATATGTAGCATCAAAGAGGAGGCAGAGCAAGAGATTATCAACAACTCTGTCACAGTCAACATCAAGGAGAGAAGTTCAACAGCAACCCTTCCTCTCATTGCCAGCACTGATCGTCTTCAACCAAATCGTGGCATCGCTCTTCAAGTCTTCAATCAACAGCTCAAACGTCTGGAGAAAAACCCTGATGACAAAGCTGACATCATCAAATCTGAAGAGAAACTTCAATCATTAGGGTATGTTGATTATGTAAAAAACCTCTCTCAAGCAGACCAAGACCTTCTTCATCAATCTAATATCCAGAACTTCATCCCATGGAGAGCAGTCTGGAAAGAAAACTCTGTATCAACACCTTGTCGCGTTGTTTTTGATGCTTCGATGCCAACCAAGAGCGGTTTTTCCCTAAATGACATCATCGCTAAGGGGAGAAACAATATGAACAAGCTTCTCAACATCTTCCTTCGGTGGAGGGGATACAGATTCGGATTCCACACAGATGTGCAAAAGATGTACAACTCGGTCAAGCTAGACAAATCACACTGGGTTCTGCAACGATATCTCTGGAACGAAACACTTGATTCTACCAAACCACCAGAACAAAAAGTTATCAAAACTTTAATCTACGGTGTCAAATCATCAGGCAACCAGGCAGAACGATGCTTACGGGAGACAGCCAAGCAATTCCAAATGATCACCCTGACATCTACAGAATCGTATCAGAGGACGTTTATGTGGATGATTGCTTATCAGGTGATCAGACTCTTCCAAGGTCATCAACACTGCAGATCGACTCGAAACTGTTGTAAACAATGGTGGCTTCACACTCAAAGGTTTCACATTCTCTTGCCAAGATCCAATCAAAACGCTTTCCAAGGACAGTCATTCTGTATCAGTTGCTGGACTCAAGTGGTACCCAAAAGAAGACACCCTATTAATTGATGTTCAGGATCTGAATTTCGCGAAAAAGTATCGTGGTCGAAAACCAACTTCAATCTCTGACATCCCAGCCAATCTAACACGCCGACAATGCTCATCCAAACTTGGAGAATTATACGACATCTCAGGCATCGTCACACCTTTCATTGCAACAATGAAGATGGATATGCATCAAATCGTCAAGCACAAATTTGAATGGGATGATACCTTACCGGACAACCTCCGCAACATGTGGGTATCACACTTCGAAATGATGAAAGAGATAAAGACCATCAAATATAAACGCGCTATTGTACCAGAAGAGGCTGTTAATCTCAACATCGAAACTCTTGACTTTGGCGACGCCAGTGAATATTTGGCATGTTCAGCAATTTATGTCCGATTCAAACTCAAAGATGAAACATACTCATGCCAACTCATCTTCGCAAGATCGCAAGTCTTAGAGGAAAACAACCCAACCAAGAGGAGAGCTCCTGGCAGCCCTTCTCAACAGTCATACTGGCCAAACAGTCAAGTCAGCATTTGGAGACCGTCATAAATCGTCAATCAAATTCCCGACTCTCAAATCGCTCTATACTGGATCTGCAACCCAAACCTTGATCTGATGAAGTGGACAAGAAACAGAGTCATCCAAATTCTACGCTTCACTGACCGATCTCAATGGTTCTATGTCAATCAGAAGACATGATTGCCGACATCGGAACTCGCAGATGCTCATCTATCGACACCATCAATAAAGAATCAGACTGGATCAATGGATACAGTTGGATGAAGTCACCTTCTACACTGTTTCCATCCCTATCAAAGGACAAGATCCAACTCAGTGCTCAAGAACGTCAATTGGCTTACAAAGAACGCAAGCCAGAAGCGAAGTCATTCTTTTCATCTTCAATCATCATAGCAGATGAGGTCGCTAAACGATACAAGCTTTCAAATTATCTCGTTGATCCAAACGCCAGGAAATTTTCTTCTATTGTACGTATCTTGGTTATCATTCGAAAATTCATCAAAGCAGACCAAGACCTTCTTCATCAATCTAATATCCAGAACTTCATCCCATGGAGAGCAGTCTGGAAAGAAAACTCTGTATCAACACCTTGTCGCGTTGTTTTTGATGCTTCGATGCCAACCAAGAGCGGTTTTTCCCTAAATGACATCATCGCTAAGGGGAGAAACAATATGAACAAGCTTCTCAACATCTTCCTTCGGTGGAGGGGATACAGATTCGGATTCCACACAGATGTGCAAAAGATGTACAACTCGGTCAAGCTAGACAAATCACACTGGGTTCTGCAACGATATCTCTGGAACGAAACACTTGATTCTACCAAACACCAGAACAAAAAGTTATCAAAACTTTAATCTACGGTGTCAAATCATCAGGCAACCAGGCAGAACGATGCTTACGGAGACAGCCAAGCAATTCCAAAATGATCACCCTGACATCTACAGAATCGTATCAGAGGACGTTTATGTGGATGATTGCTTATCAGGTGATCAGACTCTTCCCAAGTCATCACACTGCAGATCGACTCGAAACTGTTGTAAACAATGGTGGCTTCACACTCAAAGGTTTCACATTCTCTTGCCAAGATCCAATCAAAACGCTTTCCAAGGACAGTCATTCTGTATCAGTTGCTGGACTCAAGTGGTACCAAAAGAAGACACCCTATCAATTGATGTTCAGGATCTGAATTTCGCGAAAAAGTATCGTGGTCGAAAACCAACTTCAATCTCTGACATCCCAACCAATCTAACACGCCGACAATGCTCATCCAAACTTGGAGAATTATACGACATCTCAGGCATCGTCACACCTTTCATTGCAACAATGAAGATGGATATGCATCAAATCGTCAAAGCACAAATTTGAATGGGATGATACCTTACCGGACAACCTCGCAACATGTGGGTATCACACTTCGAAATGATGAAAGAGATAAAGACCATCAAATATAAACGCGCTATTGTACCAGAAGAGGCCGTTAATCTCAACATCGAAACTCTTGACTTTGGCGACGCCAGTGAATATTTGGCATGTTCAGCAATTTATGTCCGATTCAAACTCAAAGATGAACATACTCATGCCAACTCATCTTCGCAAGATCGCAAGTCTTAGAGGAAACAACCCAACCAAGAGGAGAGCTCCTGGCAGCCCTTCTCAACAGTCATACTGGCCAAACAGTCAAGTCAGCATTTGGAGACCGTCATAAATCGTCAATCAAATTCACCGACTCTCAAATCGCTCTATACTGGATCTGCAACCCAAACCTTGATCTGATGAAGTGGACAAGAAACAGAGTCATCCAAATTCTACGCTTCACTGACCGATCTCAATGGTTCTATGTCAAATCAGAAGACATGATTGCCGACATCGGAACTCGCAGATGCTCATCTATCGACACCATCAATAAAGAATCAGACTGGATCAATGGATACAGTTGGATGAAGTCACCTTCTACACTGTTTCCATCCCTATCAAAGGACAAGATCCAACTCAGTGCTCAAGAACGTCAATTGGCTTACAAAGAACGCAAGCCAGAAGCGAAGTCATTCTTTTCATCTTCAATCATCATAGCAGATGAGGTCGCTAAACGATACAAGCTTTCAAATTATCTCGTTGATCCAAACGCCAGGAAATTTTCTTCTATTGTACGTATCTTGGTTATCATTCGAAAATTCATCAAATCAAAACTCATCTCAAGATCTCATCACTCACTTCGCCCGAAACGTCTTCAAACAAAGATTCAAGAGGATGACTTAGAAAAGCAAGGAATTACCTCTTCAGAAAGGCAACATTGGAAGTCAACACCTTTGTACCTACGAACAAGGTGAAGAAAATCTCGGAAATGAAAGATGGAATCTTGTACTATACAGGACGAATTCTTCCAACAGATAACGTCACGATTCTTGGCAATGCAACAAATGTCATGAAGGATCTAGGAGCACTTCACTTTCATGTACCAATCATCGATCGACATTCACCGCTGGCATATGCCATTGTAAACGACATCCATTGGAATCATCCGACAGCCAGCCACACAGGAGTCGAAACCACTTGGAGATATATCCTTCAAGTAGCATACATCATTGAAGGAAGATACCTCGTGAAACAGATTCGATCCTTATGCGCCAAATGTCGATTCTTGATGAACAACAACTTGATGTATCTATGGGGCCCACGTCACTAGACAGTCTCAACATCGCTCCAGCCTTCTATTGCTCCCAAACCGACTTAGCTGGACCATTTTATCCTACTCCTACTCATCACACAACGAACAACAGTAAAAATCTGGTTAATCGTTTTCTGTTGCGCAACCACAACTGCCGTGAAGATCAAGCTGATGGAAGATTACACAACGACATCCTTGTGCAAGCATTCACACGTTGGCATGTGAAGTTGGCTACCCAAAGAAAATTACTGTTGATGAAGGGAGTCAGCTTCTCAGGGATGTAAGTCAATGCAACTCAACTTCCAAGACATCAAGGCCAAGATTGAGGCAAAATCATCTATCGAGTTCAGCACCTGCCCAGTTGGTGGACACAACTTCCATGGTCGAGTCGAAAGAAAGATTAGAGAAATTCGAAAATCATTGGAGAATCCGTCCACCTTGAAAGACTCTCCATGATGCAATGGGAAACCCTTGCAGCATCCATCTCCAACTCAATAAACAATCTACCTTTGGCAATAAAAACAAAGGTGATTTTGAATTCGCAGACCTCATCACTCCGAACAGACTCATTCTCGGGAGGAAATGACCGCTGTCCAACGAACCTCTGTCAATATCAGATGATTCTGATAAAATCATCCGTTCCAATGGGAAAATCTTCAATGCGTGGTTTGAGTGTTGGTTAACCTCGCATGTACCATCATTGATGCACCAACCTAAATGGTTTAACACCGATCGTGATCTACAACCAGGTGACGTCGTTTTGTTCACCAAACAGGATTCTGCCATCGCTTCAACTTATCAATATGGTCGTATCAAATCAGTAAATCGTGGTCGTGAGAATGCCATTCGTGATGTTGTGGTTGAATATCAGAATAGTAATGAGAATACAAAGCGTTTAAACGACACGTGCTGTGAGGACTTTGATTTTGATATTGGAGCTGATGAGATATTTTATCAAGGAATTGTTCAAATTGAAATGACTTGCAAATTTTGCAATTTAAATGAATCTTCAATCCTAAATGTGATTTGATGTTTTATGGAAAAATTCAAAAATCAAATAAAAATTATTAAACTTTAACATAATTCAAAAAAATTATTTAATACATTATTTCAATTAGTATATTTCAAGTATTTTCAATATTATATAATGTCTATTAGTATTTTCATATCTGTTGGGGGAGTGTAACGGCTAAGCCTTTCAGTTCGTGTTTTTCTCATCGTTTTTGGCATTCCTCACATTTTGTTCAGGTTTTCTCTGTGTTTCTTCTCATTTTTCTCATTTTTTCAGTTTTCTCATCTTTTGCATTTTCAGTGTTTTTCTGTTCTCAGTGTTCACCATTTCGGATTCTAATTTGTTTATTTATGTTAATTTATTCAAAGATGCATTTTTTCAATTTTTGGTTTTTGGTCAGTAATTTATACATTTTTTATCATTTATCAACTTTGACCTATGACCTAGAATTTATCATTCTGTAAATTACACATTTCTATTCTTTCTAGAATGCTATTTAAGCAAGGACTTCATTTTCACATCAGTTCAACAAGAGATTATTTCATGGAGTGAACATCAAATTTT
>NW_027104134.1:28417-36656 GCF_902728285.1 Clytia hemisphaerica | reverse complement strand
AAATCTAACTTTCAAGTCATGTGACCAAGTAAGGATAATTTTTTTTGCCTGATCTGCAAAATCTAACTTTCAAGTCATGTGACCAAGTAAGGATAAAAGTTTTTGACTGTTCTGTAAAATCTGACTTTTAAATCACGCGACGGTGTAGTGGGAATATAAATTTTTTCGAAATTTTCAAAGAACTCCTATGCAATGCATCGTGACCAAGTAAGGATAAGTCTTTTTGGCTGATCTACGAAATCTAACTTTCAAGTCATGTGACCAAGTAAGGACAAATTTTTTTGACTGATCTGTAAAATCTAACTTTTAAATCACGTGACGGTGTAGTGGGAATATAAAATTTTGCGAAATTTTTAAAGAAATCTTACGAAATTCATCGTCACCAAGTAAGGATAAATTTTTTTGCCTACTATGTTAAATCTAACTTTCGAGTCAAATGTGACCAAGAAAGGATACAATTTTTTGACTGATCTGTAAAATCTAACTTTCAAGTCATGTGATAAAGTAAGGATAATTTTTTTTGCCTGATCTGCAAAATCTAACTTTCAAGTCATGTGACCAAGTAAGGATAAAAGTTTTTGACTGTTCTGTAAAATCTGACTTTTAAATCACGCGACGGTGTAGTGGGAATATAAATTTTTTCGAAATTTTCAAAGAACTCCTATGCAATGCATCGTGACCAAGTAAGGATAAGTCTTTTTTGGCTGATCTACGAAATCTAACTTTCAAGTCATGTGACCAAGTAAGGACAAATTTTTTTGACTGATCTGTAAAATCTAACTTTTAAATCACGTGACGGTGTAGTGGGAATATAATTGTTTTCGAAATTTTCAAAGAACTCCTATGCAATGCATCGTGACCAAGTAAGGATAAATCTTTTTGACTGATCTGCGAAATCTAACTTTCAAGTCATGTGACCAAGTAAGGATAAATTTTTTTGACTGATCTGTAAAATCTAACTTTTAAATCACGTGACGGTGTAGTGGGAATATAAATTTTTGCGAAATTCTTACGAAATTCATCGTGACCAAGTAAGGATAAATTATTTTGCCTACTATGTTAAATCTAACTTTCAAGTCAAATGTGACCAAGTAAGGATAAAATTTTTTGAATGATCTGTAAAATCTAATTTTCAAGTCATGTGACCAAGTAAGGATAAAATTTTTTGCCCTTTACTGCAAAATCTAACTTTCAAGTCATGTGACCAAGTAAGGATAATTTTTTTTGCCTGATCTGCAAAATCTAACTTTCAAGTTGGATAATCAAGTCTAATTTCAAGTCATGTGACCAAGTAAGGATAAATTTTTTTGACTGATTTGTAAAATCTGACTTTTAAATCACGTGACAGTGTAGTGGGACTATAGATATTTGCGAAATTTTTAAAGAAATCTTATGCAATTCATCGTGACCAAGTAAGGATAAATTTTTTTGGCTACTCTGTTAAATCTAACTTTCAAGTCATGTGACCAAGTAAGGATAAATGTTTTTGACTGATCTGCGAAATTTAACTTTCAAGTCATGTAACAAAGAAATGATACATTTTTTTGACTGATCTGCAAAATCTAACTTTCAATTCATGTGACCAAGTAAGGATAAATTCTTTTGACTAATCTGCGAAATCTAACTTTCAAGTCATGTGACCAAGTAAGGATAAATTTTTTTGCCTGAACTGCAAAATCTATTTTTCAAGTCATGTGACCAAGTAAGGATAGATATTTTGACTGATCTGCAAAATCTAACTTTCAATTCATGTGACGAAGTAATGATAAATTTTTTGAATTAATCTGCAAAACCTAACTTTTACATTACGTGACCGTGTAGTGGGAATATAAATTTTTGCGAAATTTTTAAAGAATTCTTACGCAATGCATCGTGACCAATTAAGTTTTTTGACTGATCTGCGAAATCTTACTTTCAAGTCATGTGACCAAGTAGGATAAATTTTTGACTGATCTCTAAAATCTGACTTGTAAATGACGTGACCGTGTAGTGGGAATATAGATTTTTGCGAAATTTTTAAAAGAATCTTATGAATTCATCGTGACCAATAAGGATAATTTTTTTTGCCTACTCTGTTAATCTAACTTTCAAGTCAGTACCAAAGTAGGATAAATTTTGACTGATGTAAAATCTGACTTTTAAATCACGTGACGGTGTAGGGGAATATGATTTTTGCGAAATTTTAAAGAATTTATGCAATTCATTGTACCAAGAAGGATAAATTTTTTTGACTAATCTGCGAAATCTAACTTTCAAGTCATGTGACCAAGTAAGGATAGATTTTTTTGACTGATCGTGATCTGTAAAATCTGACTTTTAAATGACGTGACCGTGTAGTGGGAATGAAAATTTTTGCGAAATTTTTAAAGACATCTTACGCAATTCATCGTGACCAAGTAAGGATAAATTTCTTTGTCTACTCTGTTAAATCTAACTTTTAAATCACGTGACGGTGTAGTGGGAATGAAAATTTTTGCGAAATTTTTAAAGACATCTTACGCAATTCATCGTGACCAAGTAAGGATAAATTTCTTTGTCTACTCTGTTAAATCTAACTTTTAAATCACGTGACGGTGTAGTGGGTATATAGATTTTTGCGAAATTTTTAAAGAAATCTTATGCAATTCATCGTGACCAAGTAAGGATAAATTTTTTGACTGATCTCTAAAATCTGACTTTTAAATCACGTGACGGTGTAGTGGGAATATAGATTTTTGCGAAATTTTTAAAGAAATCTTATGCAATTCATCGTGACCAAGTAAGGATAATTTTTTTTTGCCTACTCTGTTAAATCTAACTTTCAAGTCATGTGACCAAGTAAGGATAAATCTTTTAAATGATTTTCAAAATCTGACTTTTAAATCACGTGACGGTGTAGTGGGAATATAGATTTTTGAGAAATTTTTAAAGAAATCTTATGCAATTCATCGTGACCAAGTAAGGATAATTTTTTTTGCCTACTCTGTTAAATCTAACTTTCAAGTCATGTGACCAAGTAAGGATAAATTTTTTGACTGATTTGTAAAATCTGACTTTTAAATCACGTGACGGTGTAGTGGGAATATAGATTTTTGCGAAATTTTTAAAGAAATCTTATGCAATTCATTGTGACCAAGTAAGGATAAATTTTTTTGACTAATCTGCGAAATCTAACTTTCAAGTCATGTGACCAAGTAAGGATAGATTTTTTTGACTGATCGTGATCTGTAAAATCTGACTTTTAAATCACGTGACCGTGTAGTGGGAATGAAAATTTTTGCGAAATTTTTAAAGACATCTTACGCAATTCATCATGACCAAGTAAGGATAAATTTCTTTGTCTACTCTGTTAAATCTAACTTTTAAATCACGTGACGGTGTAGTGGGTATATAGATTTTTGCGAAATTTTTAAAGAAATCTTATGCAATTCATCGTGACCAAGTAAGGATAATTTTTTTTGACTAATCTGCGAAATCTAACTTTCAAGTCATGTGACCAAGTAAGGATAGATTTTTTTGACTGATCGTGATCTGTAAAATCTGACTTTTAAATCACGTGATCGTGTAGTGGGAATGAAAATTTTTGCGAACTTTTTAAATAACTCTTACGCAATGTATCGTGACCAAGTAAGGATAAACTTTTTTTCTTTATCTGTGAAGTGTAATTTTCAAGTCATGTGACCAAGTAAGGATAAATTTTTTTGACTGATCTGCAAAATCTAACTTTCAAGTCATGTGACCAAGTAAGAATAATTTTTTTTGACTGATCTGCAAAATCTAACTTTCAAGTGATGTGACCAAGTAAGGATAAATCTTTTAAATGATTTTCAAAATCTAACTTTGAAGTCATGTGACCGAGTAAGGATAAATTTTTTTGACTGATCTGTAAAATCTAACTTTCAAGTCATGTGACCAAGTATGGAGAAATTTTTTTGACTGATCTGCGAAATCTTACTTTCAAGTCATGTGACCATGTAATGAAAGATTTTTTGACTAATCTGTAAAATCTAATTTTTAAATCATGTGATCCTGTAGTGATAAATTTTTGCCAAATTTTTAAAGAACTTTTATGCAATGCATCGTGACCAAGTAAGGATAATTTTTTTGCCTGATCAACGAAATTTAACTTTCAGGTCATGTGACCAAGTAAGGATGAATTTTTTTGACTGATCTTCAAAAGCTAACTTTCAAGTCATGTGACCAAGTAAGAATAAATAATTTTGACTGATCTGCGAAATCTAACTTGCAAGTCATGTGACCAAGTAAGGATAAATTTTTTTGACTTATCTGCAAAATCTAACGTTCAAGTCATGTGACCAAGTAAGGATAGATATTTTTGACTGATCTGTAAAATCTAACTTTTAAATCACGTGGCCGTGTAGTGGGAATATAAATGTTTGCGAAATTTTTAAAGAATTCTAACGCAATGCATCGTGACCAAGTAAGGATAAACTTTTTTGACCACACATTACATTGTGCTTTTAATTAAGGTCAATCTAACTTTTAAATCACTTGACTGTGTACGTAGTGGGTATATAAATTTTTGTGAAATTTTTAAAAAACTCTCAGGCAATGCATCCATGCATCGTGACCAAGTAAGGATAAGTTTTTTGACCATACATCAACATTGCGCTTTTAATTAATGTCAAAGCAGAACAATTATTAAAATAATTTTACAACGGAGTTTTAAAAAATACTTACCAACATCTCTCCGTCATCTTCTTTTATGGGATTATACGTAAGCTCGATGTCATAATTCCCTGATAGATATAACCGTCCCACTCTTCTGTCCTGGTTTGTCCGCTCTCTTCCTCTCACCATATTCCGACCATCATTTTGAATTATATTGACCAATAATTCATAATCTTCGTCTTCTATAGCCCTTGGAAGACGGTTCTCGGTTTTGATTACTTGATTTACATAAAGCAGAATAAAAACGTAAAAAATAATCATTTGCTTTTTCTTCTCTTAATTTCTGTTTTGTTCGTCACGAAAGAAGCTATTTGCTTCAGAAGTTTTTTTCTGACAATGTGGGCACCCGCGAATGTGTTTAGGTTCTTGAGACATTTCTTTAGAATTTCATCACACGATTTGATTTGATTGGTCAGTTAAAGATTGTAAATTCAAATATGTTTTTTATTTACCTCTGCGCCCATCATTTTCACACCTAACGGTAATTATTTTATGTATCCTAGAAAAATATATCTGTCAATCAATTTTCCATATTTTATTCAAAGATATATGTCAATCAACTTCTTAGCTTGCATAATAGTATATGTTACGTCATGTTTAAATGATTAACAATAATCTAGTAGAAACCATGTATTTTAGCGTTAATTTTTAAGCATAAATTATGACGTAGAAAAGAAAATAACAATAGGAGACGAAGTAAGGATATGTGACGAAGTAGTGCTATGCACACCCCCCCCCCCCACTTTTTGCTAGAAAAAAAAACCAACCAACCATGGTGGCGCCTCCTTAGACACTTACTATTTGGCCCCTCCACTTTCAAAATTGATTCGCCGGCCCTGAACACTTAAAAAATCACTCAAACAATAATGGCTTAAAAAATAAAAGTATTTACGTAGAGGGTGACTTTAATCTAAACCTTCTTCATTGCGAATCAACCGACCCCAATGGGTTGGAACAAGAAACTTCGCAAACCCAAACCTCTCAAAATCAACGACCCCAACCCATTCCAACTTCAGGAGTTCAACCCATACATACATCGGGAATTTACCAATTTACCAAGACGTCCATTAACTTTATCCATTATCTATAACATTAAAACATAGAAAAAATTGATCACAGATACACTACAATACATACATCAGAAATATCAGAAAATAAATCCTAATAACTATCGAATTTAGTATCTCGCGTCAATCAGGCCAGTCTTGAAATGAAGTGACCTTTACACTAGAGATCTCTGGTATAGACCACTGACATACACTGCCCCTTTATTTTTTACAAGCAGGCCACAAGAGGGCATATTTTTTCATTTTAAAGATATTTTTCAAAAAATGTGGCCTGCTTCTTTTTGACAAAAGTAGGCAGTACTGTCGTGGAGTTTGAGAAAATGCCAAAAGGTAGTCGATTTCGGTGGCTATGATACCAAATCAGTGGGGTGGTGTCTTCTCCTTTTAAATCTCAACAAGTCATCTTTCTAGGCCCTTGGTTGGTATCCCTGATCGCCTGCCCTATCTAAAGCAACCCCCTACTCTATGTTCTACCCCCTTTAAATATTTTGGCTTTTTTGCCCACTTTCATAGCATTCTTGAATGCCCAAGTCGAGCATATTCACCCTTGAATGAGGTGCATTAGGGTTTATCTGCAATATTCTCTTTACAAAAGTGGATAAAGTAGATTGCTTGGTAATCTAGCAGAAAACTTTTAGAATTTTAGCTCAGTTTCAGACTGCAAAACTGAAAGCTTGGAAAGATAGTCTCAAAGAAGTTTAAACTGATATGTTAACCTCCTTTCTAGATGAACCTCTCCAAACTTCCCCTTTCTACAAACAATTCTTTTCCCCCTCTTTGTATTTTTCAGGACGTCACTACCCTGTTCTTAGAGTAGGTACGGACTATGTAAACCTCCCTCCAGGAAACAATTGAGAGCTTAAAACTAGAAAACCAGGCCCGACTAATCAAACCAATTTTCTAATCAACTAATTTAACTCAAGTTTTCTGGTTCAAACACCAATATTGTTCGCCGGTTTGCCATTCCGGATGACGATTTTGGTTCGACGATTTTGGCCCTCGTCCCCCCTGATAAATTCAGGCGTTGTATAACGTGGTCTTCGGGAGTGCAGATGAATACACTGTTGTCAAGTTCACTGATCGTACAATGTGGTTTCGTATCGCTCGACGCTTCTGGTGGGGCTCGATAAAAAACTGCCACCTTTGCTGTAGGATGCAGATCAATGTTCAGGTTCTTCTCTGTAATATTGGACACTTTGTGGTGTGTATCGAGATTATCAATAACCAATTTGAAGTTACGGTCATCTAAGAAATCAGATTTTAATAAGTAAGTTTGCCTCACTGTGCCTCACTATAATGAAATTGGTTGATTGAATAGAAGAATAGAAGACTGAGTATGAAGATCACAAATCCGAAAAGATTACTTGATTGGTTTACCTACAGATCAAATAGCACTGGTTTTTTAATCCAATCTTTCTTTCTCAGGTTGTTTTGAATCCTTTGACTTTATTGGTGTCGATACTAAATGTTTAAAACGAAATTCAAATTACACACCTTATTAAAGCAAGTTTTTGGTTCAACAGTATATTATCATTTCTCGGTTATACAGTAAGTTTTGTACCAAATTTACCTTTTCAGGTCTCTGTAAGTCTCAGTAAGACAATTTCAAAACATGATTGTTACATTCAAGATGGATCTGAATGACTGGCCAATAACCATGTTTCTCTAATAGTTTAGTTATTACTGGTCGGTGCATTACCTTCCTTTGGCGAGATATCGTTTTCAATTGTAAAGTCAGCAGAGATATTTGAATCAATTTGTTCACCTAAAAAATATCAGTGTTTAAAATTTTTGAATATTTTATTCATGCTGAATGTTTGAGTACCCTCTCATCTTTAGTCTGGAGATCAATACTCTCTAACCAAAACTTACTACACATACGCAAGAATTCCAACATAAGCTGCCAGTGAAAGTGAGGTAATTTGTAAATATTGGTTTGAATTTCGAGCAAAAACAAGTCGAAAGCATCCACCGGAGGGGGACCTTAAAATATCTGTTCTGAAGGCACATTCCAGCTGGATATGGCGGTCTGTTCTTAGCGAACTAAAGAAAAAAGCCAGCTGGAAAAATATGATCTGTTCTACTGAAGATTGGGACCAGCTGGAAAAATGTGATCTGTTCTACTGAAGATTGGGACCAGCTGGAAAAATGTGATCTGTTCTACTGAAAATTGGGACCAGCTGGAAAAATGTGATCTGTTCTACTGAAAATTGGGACCAGTTGGAAAAATGTGATCTGTTCTACTAAAGATTGGCTGGATTGGGACCAGCTGGAAAAATATGATCTGTTCTATACTGAAGATAAGGTGTCTAAAAATTTCCTATCTGTTCTGTGGGAATTTCAAAAAAGTCTTTGAGATCTGTTTTTTTCCTTCTGCCTGGCTGAATCTGAATGTGCGAAATGTGGTTGCCTGGAGTGGAAGCTGAAAATTCTCCATCTGTTTATACCATGCCACGAGCCAAACAATAATGCCAATAAGGGCCGGTGTAAAAAGGGCCGAG
>NW_027104134.1:21169-27061 GCF_902728285.1 Clytia hemisphaerica | reverse complement strand
TTGATTTGATTTTTTAAAATTTTGTGTGCTTTTTTATATTCTGGGTAACCGGTCTTGTAGTATTTGTAATTGATTTTACTTTTTTCTTTGATTAGTGCAATAATTCTTGCATTGATCCAAGGTTTGTTGTTGTTTTTAGATTCTTCTGCGCGATGCCTTGCAAACTTTTCAGTTCGTGATAGAGATTGATACATGTCAAGAAGTATAAAACCTTCAACTACTTAAAATGGAAACAATAAAGACAAAACTCACAAAACAAAAAGACAATATAAATACAACAAAAATCTAGAATGAACATTCACAGAAAATCAATCAGGTTGAAACTGAAAAGGAAAAAATGACGACATAGACATCCATCAATGCAAAACTAGTGATTTAAAGTGACTGCAAGGAAGAAAGCGACTCAATATGAGTACATATTACAGATATTTTCACAAGGAAGAGGTCACTCTCGAACAAAGCCATCAAATCAATTTTATGTATCAAACTAAAGTAAAATTTCAACAAAAGACATTTTGAATATATACTTAGAAAGCACTTTCATAATTTTATTCAAAAGACATTGAAAATTTCAATCAAGTATTTTAAAATTGGGAAGTATTGACATAAACATTTTGTGTAGCATAGATACGAACACCGGTTAGATGCACCAGTAGCTTCTCTTTATATTAATATAAGAGGCTGGTCTCGAACCAGCTATCAAGTTGGTGTTGGTATCAGATCCGGGGGGCACTTGTCTTGAAAAGCTTCGAAACTTCCAACAAATATAGTTTTGAAACATTTACCAGTTTTTCCAAAAAGTGTTGTTTATATACCAGACTTTAAAACTAATTGAAAAATTTTATTATCAACTTAAAATCGGATTCAATCAAAAGGAAATCGAATGATTAGAATTTGATTAGTCAAATTAATCGAAACGTAACTGAATTAATCAATTTCAAAAAACGTTGAGCAACAAATCAAATAATTTAAAATGCTAATCTAACTCAATTTAGATATTCTGGGCTTTGTCCTCAACAACAATACCACTTATCATTAGATTTTTAGAATTTTTAACATGCTTTATATTATTGTGAGTAAACATATACTAACATTTTATTGTCAAATCAAATTCATTTATTTTGTTTCATTTTTGTTGTTAATGTTTTTATGTGTGAGACTTTTCTTGCATATTTCTCAGTAGTCCAGAACAAGTACCGTGAAGTCGGGTACAGCAACTTGGATCAGTGGAGTGGAGGGAAACTTGCATAGCCATCAAATGACTGACCAATCAAAGCAGTTAAATTTCAAAACAAATGAACTACGCAGATTCCCTTTTAGCTCGCAGCTCTACTCTACCATTTTTGTTTTGATTTTAACTTTGTATTTTAATGATCAGCCAGCCCAGGTCAATCATTTGAGAGCTATGCATGTTAGCCTCCACTAATGCGAGTTACACAATCTCACAGTATGAACAGCATACCTGATTGGTCCAACTACCCTGTATATTTATTTGCGATGTTTTAGGCTTATGCAAATAAATGGATAGAAATATACTCTGTATATCATGCATTTTTTAACCAGCCACCACCCACCAACAGCAACTACAGCATGAAGAAAAAATTATACATATACCTATATNTTACATCACTTAGTCTCAACAATTAATATTGTTCATAAATCAGATAAACTTTAAGGGATATTGTTAGTTAAAGTAAGGAAATTACTAGAACAAGAAGACTGAGGACTAAGTAAATTTCAAATCTTTATTATCCACACAGATATGTTTGAATAAGATAACTGTATTTTAAAGCAAAATAAATCTATACGATATCAATATTGTAAAGTATGAGCAACAATATCAAGTTTCCAAATATACACAAAGAATATACATACATTGAATTATACATAAAAAAATTAAATTTCGTCCACAGGCATTATGTCGATTAATCTTTCGTCAATGCCAATTGGTGGCTCGCGCTGTGACAGTTCTCCAACAATTCGCCCTTTCACAGCCTTTAAGGGTTTTTCAGCATCAATTTTGATGATCAAATCATCGAGCTTTTGGCTACGCAAAGCCAGTTTTCTTACAATAAGACGCCCGGTCTCAACACCGTCTTCATACTCTGACTCCTCATCGGTCATTAGTTCTCCACCTTTGATGAGGTTGAAGAGCTCTAGCTCTTCCCCCCTCCAAATCCATCTGGAAGCCAATTTTGCGTCTTCTTTGGTATGTCTGAAATACATAAAATTAAAAGAGTTTGAAAGAAATTAAATCTATTGAGAACTAAAAATCATCGTTTAGATCTTTAACATTGAGAATTCCTTTCATTTCTTTATTATAGTGGGAGAGGGGGGATTTGTTAAAAAAATAACAATGAATACTGTCACTACAAATAATGACATCAAATGAATATTAAGAAAACAGACCTTGGTTCTTCTTGAAGATGATCGATTCAACTTGATATCACTCTGTAGCTGTTCTGTGTATATATAGCATAGCTAGGCTACCATCTTGTATACGATTTATTATATCATAGTATGTTAAACCAGGGAAGAATAACATTAGTACTTAACATTATCATCGAGTGGATGTCTCTGAATATCATCTTATACATGGTGTCAGAAGCTGATAAAGACTCACGCTGGTAAGCCGATACTGACCTAATTCCGTTCTACGAACACTCATTTCAAGATACTGCTGTGATTATCTGATATTACACATCAAAACAAACTCTGCAAAATCATAATTTTCCGTCTTCAAATCATAACATTCAGACACAACAACAACACAAACATTCAAAGAAACTCTCTTCGTCTCACAAACGTCAGAGAAAGAGAACCCGAACTCTTATTGTGTATAATTAACTTACGTCGCACACAAATCTCTTTTGCTGCATTTAGTGAGAAAGCATTATTTACATAGCCATTTCGAACTTGCTACTTGCATCATAACAACATTTCCGTGGACGAATCGCCATTATGACCCATAATAAAAACAACGGAGATATCCCGCCTTCGCAAACGCCCCAACCGCCTACAAGTGGAGACGCTTTCCAGATGATGCTTCAAATGCAAAGACAACAAATGGAAATGCAGGAAAGGATGACCGCCCTGATGTCACACATTATCGCACCGCCAGACACTCCCGCCCCGATACCTCAGCAAAATCGCCCGCTTCGTGCAAAGCTCGAACGCCCTACCATCGATGCCGACTGTACTGACAATCGATGGATCATATTCCGAGACGCGTGGACCCGTTATAAGCAAATGGCATCGCTTACATTGGAAGCAGAAATCCGTAATGAACTAAGGTCAGCATGCTCCACAAAGGTAAATGAAATGCTTTTTAATTTTGTTGGACCGGACGTGCTGAATAATGCTACCGAAGACGAACTCTTAGATTATATAAAATCTGTTTCCGTCAAAGCCGTCCACCCTGAAGTGTACCGTCAACAATTCTTCACATTACGTCAATCTGACTGCGAGAGTGTTACAAACTTTATATCAAGGTTGAAGGCCCAAGCCATGCTATGCGCTTTTAATGGTAAGGGCTCGTGTGCACAAGATGCATGTATCGTGTCTTATTCTGAAGACATGGTTAAATCTCAACTAATTGCAGGACTTAGAAACCCTGCCCACCAGAGTAAAGTCTTGTCAGAAATGGAGGCTTTGAAAACACTCGACCTCGTTACTACTCGTTTACTCGCCCTTGAATCAACTGAGAGAGCATCAACCCACCTCCGTCCTTCGAGTGAGGTTGCACCGATAACGAATCAGCCATTTTACCGCCGTGATAACAAGAGAAACCCTATATCCGATCCCCAGAAGTCCAAGAGTTGTGCAGGATGTGCTCCACCCAAAGGGACGATCTTCATGCCCCGCTTGGCAAAGAACTGTCGAAAATGTGGCAAACCAAATCACTTCGCATCAGCATGCAGATCTAGTTCTTCCTCCGCAACCTCCGCCTCAATCACGGACGAGCCACCACTTATCCTATCACATATCCAAACGGAACCCTTATGACTAGAAGGGGAAACCAGACCCGAGCCACCACCCATTCTGAACGTCACTTTCACCATCAACAAAGAAGCCTATCAAAAAGTCCATCCAAACAAACGCTGGCCCAACCGACCAACACCATCTGTCATAGATTCTATTGCCGATACAGGAGCCCAGACGTGCACAGCAGGAAGCGCATTCCTCGACCGGATCGAGGGTGCCCGTTCATGGTTGCTGCAAACTAAACAAAGACTCAGAGGGGTCAACAATCAAGCCCTGGAAATTAGAGGTGCTCTTCTTGTTACTATAGAGTGCCCATCCGGAAAAACCAATGAAGTGTTATATATCTGTGACAAAGTGAACAATGTATATCTGTCACAGACAGCACTGAAACGTATGAACATTATTCAAGAAAGCTTCCCGAGAACGGTATCCAGTATAAATACCAACAACCAACCAGAAGAGGTAGTCGAACGGGAGGCCGATGCTTCTAAAACCGAAACCGCTCCTTGTGGATGCCCAAAAAGATCCAAGTGTCCCCCTATTCCAGACAAGATTCCATTCCCGGCGACAGCAGAACACCGTCAATCACTGGAGCACTGGATAAAAGATCGATACGCCAGTAGCGCTTTTAACATTTGTCCCCACCAACAACTTCAAGCCATGACAGGAGAACCTTTGAAGATAACATTTATCCCGAATCATCAACCGATCGCAGCACACAAACCCATCCCAATTCCACACCACTGGAAGTACGAAGTGAAGAGTCAGCTAGACGCAGACGTATCTTTAGGTATAATCGAACCAGTACCCCAAGGAACTCCAACAACCTGGTGTTCCCGTATGATCGTTGTACCGAAAAGGATGGCACTCCCCGACGGACAGTTGACCTCCAGAACTTGAATAAGGTCACTCATCGGGAAACACACCACACACCATCGCCGTTTAATATCGTCAGCGGAGTACCGGCGGGAAAGAAGAAAACCGTTCTAGACGCATGGAACGGTTACCATAGCGTCCCGTTGTCACCCGAAGCCCAGAATGCTACCACTTTCATTACGGAATGGGGTCGATACCGCTATTTGCGAGCCCCACAAGGTTTTCATGCATCGAGCGACGGTTACACTAAACGATTCGATGACATCACGGAAGGTTTTCCTCGCGTGGCGAGATGTATCGACGACTCACTACTATGGGACGATGACATATCAAAATCGTTCTGGCACACCGTCTCGTATATCAATTTGTGCAAGTGAGAATGGGATCGTATTCAATCCTAAGAAATTCCACTTCTCAGAGGACACCGTCGAATTTGCTGGTTTCGATGTTACCACCACCGGTTTCAAACCATCAGAAAGACTTATCGAGAATATTCGTAATTTTCCGTCCCCGAAAAATATAACAGATATGAGGTCATGGTTTGGCCTCGTTAATCAGATTTCGTACGCTTTCGCCCAAGCACAGATAATGGCCCCATTTCGTGACCTGCTTAACAAACGAGGGAAGTTCTACTGGGATGATGCGTTAGAAACAATTTTCAAACGATCAAAGCAAGAAATCATCGAGTCTATTGAAGAAGGCGTTAAAACATTCGAAATCAACAAACCAACTTGTCTTGCTACAGACTGGAGCAAAACTGCTATTGGATTTACGCTTACTCAAAAAGACTGCGATTGTGTCGAAATAAATAACCCTTTATGTGGTGAAGACCATTGGAAAACCGTCTACGCCGGGTCACGTTTTACAAGAGACTCGGAGAGTCGATATGCCCCCATTGAAGGTGAAGCGCTAGCTTTATGGTTCGGCCTCACAAGCTGTCGTATGTTCGTCCTAGGATGTCATAAGCTTATCGTCGCGGTTGACCACAAACCGCTGGTCCCCATCTTTAACGACCGCGAATTGGATAAGATT
>NW_027104134.1:0-17642 GCF_902728285.1 Clytia hemisphaerica | reverse complement strand
GACGACGGATGAATTGAAGTGTCGGACGACGGATGAATTGAAGTGGTTGGACGACGAATTGAGTGTCGGACGGACGGGTGTCGGACGACGGACTTGAGTGTCGGAGGACGACGACTTGACGTTGTGTCGGACGACGGACGAATTGAAGACGGACGGACGGGAATTGCGGCGCGACGGACACGGACCGCAATGAATGTCGGCCGACGGAGAATTGACTGTGTCGGACGCGGAACGAATTGAGGTGTCGGACGACGGACGAATTGAGGTGTCGGACGACGGACGAATTGAAGTGTCGGACGACGGATGAATTGAAGTGTCGGACGACGGACAAGTTGAAGTGTCGACGACGACGGACGACGGATGAGAGGATAACCTTTTCCGGTGATGGCAGGAGCGAAGTCAATACGATCTTTCTTCCTCGTGTTCATTGATCGCGCCCACAAACAGCAGTGATGTTGATGAACGGTCCTGTTTGAATGTAGCGTAGGATGAGATTGATAAACAATAACGCCGTTTTTGTAACACGTTCAGTGCATTAATTATGGTGTTAATGTAGTGTCAAATGAAAAATAAATTGAAAAATACTAAGTCTAAGAAAAAATAATAATCTCAGGACAGGATTAAAGAGAACGGTAGACCAAACAGCAATGTATAAATGATGATTGCGGGCCTAATATAATGTAAAAGAAAACTAACTAAACTTAACTTAACTTAGTGCACAAATAGAGACAGAGAAAAGAAACAAAAAAACTCACCAGCTGCCTGAGGTAGAATGCTTTAAGCAGGCAGCAGAACACAGGGGTGTCAAGACTAACACCAACTGTGTGAAAATGAAAATTGAATGTGCTTGTATATGTGAGTAAACTAAAGAGACTATTGATGATTTCATTGATTTGAGTTGACATCATGTCAGAGGAGGTCTTCACTCCTTGAAGTCTCTGTTGAAGTGAGGTCTGAGTGATGATGTGGCATTTATAGGCAGATCAAAAAGTCTAATTTACAGACCAAAATAAATTATGAGAAAAATTGAAATAAATTATAACAAAGGGAAATGCATATCAAATTGACATAAAATTAATGAATAAAATACTGACCAAATGCTTATCAAACACAGAAAAATGCAGAATAACCAAAATGGTGGGAAAAGTGAAATAAAATGCAGACCAAACAAAAACAAACAAAATGGCTGCACACTGAAAAAGGTGAGAGTGTTTGATTGACCAAAAATGGATTAAAACTAAGGTTTATGCCTTAACACATGAAAACATGTCAGTGGTGACAAAGCTTGAAAAAATGTTGTCAATGAGAGTTTTTGAACCTGGAGTTATCCTGGTAGGTCTTGTAATTGTAGGAAAGAAAAAATGAGATAGATTGCTATTGAGAAAATCTTCTATGTGTGATTTGGAATCTGCCCTTAGAAGATCTAGATTGAAATCTCCAAGTATTATAGCTTTTTTCTTTTCTGATACAATCTTATCAAGTAGATTTGAGTATAGGGTTTGAAAATTAGTAGCATCCGCTTCAGGGTGTTTATAAATACAAGCGACAATAAAGTTTTTATCATAGATAATTTCCCTGACTACAGATTCAATTTCATTTTCCTTGTAGATATCTAGGTCAGGCCTTGGAATAGAGTCAAATCCTTCAGAGACATAGATTCTAGCACCTCCTCGGTTGGACTTAGTGCAACAGTCAAAGTGATTGTAATTGGTAATTACAGCAGAACTTTTTGCAGAATTTACATCTTTGAAGCCCGTTTCTGTTATACCAATGAAATTGAAAGGAATATCACAGCTATTGAGAATTGTAACAAGTTCACCATGATGCGGGCTCAGGGAAGCAATGTTTAAATGACGTGCAGATATAGAGTTATGTTTTTTGGTTTTTGGTTGACCTCACTGAGAGAGAGGTAAGGACATTCAAAATTGAGAAGATTGTTTTCAACATGATCCTCTTGATTCAGTGCAGAGTCTATGTCTCTAAAAAATTGCAAGTTAAAATCATCGCTTGGATCAAGGACCAAATCAAAGTTCTTACCTTGTAGGGTTAGTTTGAGGTCTTCATGTGAGATACGACCGAATGGTACTTCCAAGTTAAAGCATCTTTGACATAGCCAGGTACCATCATCATGCTGTAAGCGTTCATATTCTGATTTGGAGGTGTTGTTACATTTGATGTGAACCCAATAATTACAGTGATCACACCAGACAGCTCTATGAGTAGTAGCTACAGGGTTAGAACATACGCAGGGGTTTTTTTTATATTACGTATTTGTTGGTTGCGTTCTTAGACTTCGGCATAGAGAGAAAAAAAGAGAGCTAGAGAATATAATAATAAATAATAATATAAACAATTAAGTTAATGATAAAGGACAATAAAAAGGAATTTTAAAATACCAGAGAGAGAGGTGTGTGGGTCTGAGCTTGACACAGAAATCGACTGATTGCGAAGATTTAGAAATGCAAAAGTAAAATGCACAAAAAACAACAACAAGGAGCTGCCTTGAAAACCCTGCCCCTGTGCCTAGTCAGGTTTACATTTTCTGTTAAAAAAAATATATATTTATATTTATATTAGGCTAAAGATTGAATTTACGAGGTAGTATAAGAGTGAAGTTTTTAAAATTTTTGAACGTCTTTGTATTTTTTTGCAGTGTCATCAAATTTCACCAAAGTGGCAGGATATTTAACATACATCTTTGATTTGTCACCGTTCTTTTTGAGTTCTTTCCTTAAGTCCATTGCCTTATTACGTCTTTCGGTCACCTCCTTGGAGTACATCTGATCAACAAACACAGATGCTTCTCCACGTGAATTCTTGTTAAAGTCAATAACTTGTTGCATATAATACTGTGCCGCCTTCCATGAGTTGAACCGAACAAAAATAGGCGGAGTTTTTCTATTATTATTATCAGCATTGTTAGATGCAGCCACGTTGGGGTTTGGTCGATGAGCACGGTCAATGTCGTGAAGAATATCGTTGACTCTCAAGTGATTTCGATCGATGTCACTCAGAAATTTGGCCAATTTATTGGAGGTTTTTGACCAGGACTCATTGCAGTTACCTGGGACTCCACGAAATATAAGAGTTTCTCTGAGATTACGATTGATTTGGTCGTCCAGAAGTTTGGATAAGCTTTCATTATTGCTTGCCTGTTTGTTTAATGAAGTTTCTAGTTGTTCAGTACGGAATTTCAGAGCTGTGATCTCGTTTTGATACATAACCAGGTCCACACCTTCAGGAATTACTTGTTCCAGTTTATCGAGTCTGTCCTTCGTTTTCGTGAATTCAGTCCCAACATATTGTCTAAAACCATTTAGATTCGATTCAATAGCAGAAATTTTGGCACTAAGATTGGATGTAAGTTCGTCATATTTGGCTTCAATTTTCGATGTTAGGTCTTTGGAGAGTTGTTCGAACAAACTTTTCAATTCATTAGCCATCGTTCTATGCTGTGATTGTTGAGATATTAACAGATTTTTGTAGATAAGTTTCAAAATTCAAGTTCTAGTTCAGGAGCAGTGATTTTCGCGTCCGCGCTACTCGGCTACCATTATGCGAAAAACTCATAGCTGAAAAAAGATATTCTATCAGTCTATATGAGGCGTTTTTTTGCAAACTTTGAAAAATAGATTTTTGTTGCAGCTTAAGTGCTTGCGTAGAGCATAGGGTACAAAAAGTCCAAATATGCGTTTCCTGTAATTTTTGTATGAAAAGTTAGGTCTTTACTGATTGATGTCATTTTTTTGAGGAGAGAGAGCCCNTCTTCTATGTGTGATTTGGAATCTGCCCGTTAGAAGATCTAGATTAAAATCTCCGAATATTGTTTTTTCTTTTCTGATACAATCTTATCAAGTAGATTTGAGTATAGGGTTTGAAAAATTAGTAGCATCCGTCAGGGTGTTTTAATACAAGCGACAATAAGTTTTTATCATAGATATACCCTGATACAGACTATTCATTTTCCTTGTAAATCTAGGGTCAGGCCTGGGAATAGAGTCAATCCTTCAGAGACATATTCTAGACCTCCCGGTTGGACTTTGTGCACACAGTGATGTAATTTAAAGAGAACTTTTTGCAGATTTACAATGAAATTGAAAGGAATATCACAGCTATTGATAATTGTAACAAGTTCACCATGATGAAGGCTCAGGGAAGCAATGTTTAACCCTATTTTTATCAGGGGGGGTGTTTTCCACCAGGCTGGCACTCTTTTGCTAATAGCTCACTGAAAATTTTTTTTAACACTCTGAAAGTTTTTGACTTTTAATATAATTCTATTAGCAGCATGTATACCAAATTTTACAATTATACACCGGCCAGATCAATTTTATGACTTTTTTTGGCGGGCATATCATAAAATCCGAAAAAACCCGTAAATCCAAAATTTAAATTTAGCAAACTTTAGATCTAGGCATCCAACTGACTTCAAATTTTGATAGGTTCTAGGTGTCAATAATGATTTAAAAAATATTTTTAAAAATTTTCAAAAATGACGTCATCAAAAGACGTCATTGTTGTATGAAAAGATTTACGCATTTTCTGCATGGATTTTAAAACCTGATTTTATCGTATGTTAAAAACCGGCAAATATGTTAAAATATTTTTTTGGCTTTTAGAATTTCAAACGAATTGAAAAACCCTTTCATTCAAATAATTGCTATTTTATTGAATAGTACTTTTTCATTGGTAAGCGATAATTATGAAACTTTGTGATGACGTCATCATCTTTGTGATGACGTCATCATCTTTATGATGACGTCATCAACCCAAATTTTTTTATATGGACTCCTTTTATGGTAGAGAACATTTGTGCCAAACTTCAAGTCCATACCTTTTCTAGATCAAAAGTTATGCAAGGCTGGTGGAAAACACCCCCCCTTGAGAATACAAAATCCAAAAAAGCCTGATAATAATAGGGTTAAATGAAGTGCAGATATAGAGTTATTGTTTTTATGTTTTTGGTTGACCTCACTGAGAGAGAGGTAAGGACATTCAAAATTTTTGAAGATTGTTTTCAACATGATCCTCTTGATTCAGTGCAGAGTCTATGTCTCTAAAAAATTGCAAGTTAAAATCATTGCTTGAATCAAGGACCAAATCAAAGTTCTTACCTTGTAGGGTTAGTTTGAGGTCTTCATGTGAGATACGACCGTATGGTACTTCCAAGTTAAAGCATCTCTGACATAGCCAGGTACCTTCATCATGCTGTAAGCGTTCATATTCTGATTTGGAGGTGTTGTTACATTTGATGTGAACCCAATAATTACAGTAATCACACCAGACAGCTCTATGAGTAGTAGCTACAGGGTTAGAACAGATACCGCAGGGGTTTTTTATATTACGTATTTTGTTGGTTGCGTTCTTAGACTTAGGCATTGAGAGAAAAAGAGAGCTAGAGACTTTAATAATAAATAATGATAAAGGACAATAAAAAGGAATTTTGAAATACCAGAGAGAGAGAGGTGTGTGGGTCTGAGCTTGACACAGAAATCGACTGATTGCGAAGATTTAGAAATGCAAAAGTAAAATGCACAAAAAAAACAATGAGCTGCCTTGAAAACCCTGCCCCTGTGCCTAGTCAGGTTAACATTTTCTGTTGAAAAAAAATATTTATATTAGGCTTAAGATTGAATTTACGAGGTAGTATAAGAGTGAAGTTTTTAAAATTTTTGAACGTCTATGTATTTTTTTGCAGTGTCATCAAATTTCACCAAAGTGGCAGGATATTTAACATACATCTTTGATTTGTCACCGTTCTTTTTGAGTTCTTTCCTTAAGTCCATTGCCTTATTACGTCTTTCGGTCACCTCCTTGGAGTACATCTGATCAACAAACACAGATGCTTCTTCACGTGAATTCTTGTTAAAGTCAATAACTTGTTGCATATAATACTGTGCCGCCTTCCATGAGTTGAATCGAACAAATATAGGCGGAGTTTTTCTATTGCTATCAGCATTGTTAGATGCAGCCACGTTGGGGTTTGGTCGATGAGCACGGTCAATGTCGTGAAAACTATCGTTGACTCTCAAGTGATTTCGATCGATGTCACTCAGAAATTTGGCCAATTTATTGGAGGTTTTTGACCAGGACTCATTGCAGTTGCCTGGGACTCCACGAAATATAAGAGTTTCTCTGAGATTACGATTGATTTGGTCGTCCAGAAGTTTGGATAAGCTTTCATTATTGCTAGCCTGTTTGTTTAATGAAGTTTCTAGTTGTTCAGTACGGAATTTCAGAGCTGTGATCTCGTTTTGATACATAACCAGGTCCACACCTTCAGGAATTACTTGTTCCAGTTTATCGAGTCTGTCCTTCGTTTTCGTGAATTCAGTCCCAACATATTGTCTAAAACCATTTAGATTTGATTCAATAGCAGAAATTTTGGCAGTAAGATTGGATGTAAGTTCGTCATATTTGGCTTCGATTTTCGATGTTAGGTCTTTGGAGAGTTGTTCAAACAAACTTTTCAATTCATTAGCCATCGTTCTATGCTGTGGTTGTTGAGATATTAACAGATTTTTGTAGATAAGTTTCAAAATTCAAGTTCTAGTTCAGGAGCAGCGATTTTCGCGTCCGCGCTACTCGGCTACCATTATGCGAAAAAAAGCTGGCGAACGATTGAATCTTGAGAAAGTTGAAATCTTGCAAATTCTGAAATATGACAGACAATCACCCTACGAAGACTGCAATCTAGCTTTGCGTTATCAGCACCCTGACGGCGCATTCTTTCAATGAAAACTTTAGCTTTAACGTTGATCAAGCAATCCTGAGAAGTTCACCAACAAACAAAGAATAAAAAATGGATTCAGGCATGTTGCTATCTTTATGTGGCATTCAAACTATAGAAAAAGGAAAAGCGTCGCGCTTATCAAAAAAATTGTAAATAAAAATCCCGTCGTTGATGGAAATATCTAAGTTTAAAAAAGAAGCATGAGATCCAGAATGTTCAATTTTGAGTTCAAGTTCATCTGGATAGATTTCTCCATACACAGATTGAAACATATATATACTTTTTTACTTCTGTTTAGTCAAGAAAGTTTTAAAAGAGAAGGAATAACAACGCGGTCGTTGCGCGGGCCGTTTCCATTGATTTCCCTATTATGATATCGCTATAATCAGTCAGGAACAATGTCTTACTCAGGAGATCATGTCTTACTTTGGACATCATTTCTTACTTTGGACATATGTCCTAACTAGGAAATAAAAAATGTCCTTACTAGGCCATTTTTCCTATTTTTGCTTATAACGCAAAATCAAGAAAAATGCGCACTTTTTTACCATCGCCGATCAAAAGAGCACCAAAAAATAAAGCTTCTTGGTGATTTTCAAATATTTTGGTCGAAGGAATCAAGAAATATCTTAATTTTAAAACTCAAGCCCTAAAGCCTAGTCTACATGTTACAAAAACCCGAAATTTTATGATGTAGACAGTCCTTTATTTGTAAAATCGGGAATTTTCATAATGGTAGACCAAGTGGCGATGGTAAAGTAACTTTTTCGTTCCGTTCCTGTTCTGCTGTTTTATTATACCTATATCTTCAATTTTTTAAGCAAGTAAGGAATATGGAGTCTTCAAGACTTCGAAACTGTAAATGTATGAAACACAATGAATGGACGCCGGATGGTTTTGCTGGTGTAAATCGAGTGTACAATCTGCTCAAGTCAAAAAAAGTCAAGTCAAAAGTTAAAGGATATATGAAACATAAGTTTCTTCCAAATAAAGCAGTGTTAGTATGTCAAAGGTGCTGTGAACACATTGAAAGAGTTTTATCCTTGGACAATCCTGCCAAACAGCAAACCCATCATCATTATCAGAATTTCTAGAACAAATGATATCATTTTTAGAAGGAAGCGCACAAGAGGATATTGATAGTGTCAGTGAAAGTTTGTGGGCAAGAATTTTTAACTTGCTAGGAAGCAAAGTTTTACGTGGAAAGGCTTTACATGCAATTGGTAAACACATTAAAAACTACAAAAATGCCACATTTATGAAGAATCTTGATATTAACGTTTACCTTGTAAGTTTGGACAATTGCACATCAAACTTTTTAGAAGGAATTTTTGGATTTTCGATATGGTCAGCAACTAATGAAACTAAATTTCAATTTGGTTGCATTGTCGAGAATATTTATTCATTTTTAAATGCAAATTTAAAATACTACCGCTATCCTTTCTTTGTAATTTGATACAAACAGTTGTATCAGGATCCAAAATTGTTGCAAAAATTAATGGCAAAACAGGTGCAGGTGGTGGTTACTCATCATATTTATCATGGCTTCGAGACGCTGGTTCTTTAAAACTTAAAGCACCACCTAATGATTTGGAAACATATATTGATAACATTGGTATAAAAAGTACATAAAGACAATCACTTTTTTAGTTTGATTGACAGACTTTTGAAGTTAAATTTTGGTTAAAAATGTTGCCCAAAGTATTTATTCTGCCATGATACTATCAATGTCAACCATTTTGACCTATTGTACTATTATTAGATTATTTTGTGAAGAAGTAATCTGTTACTGACATTGATTATACATCCATTATAAATGGATAGAAATAGAAATAGAAGTATTATTTATAAGATATCAATACTAGCAACTGTAAATTGATAACCATTTTTTTGTTTACTCAGGGAAATATATCATCAAACAATATAGAGTGACCAAAGAAAAAAACAAAACAGCAGATGTCGTAACAACTGTCCTACATATCTCACTCGAGGGAAATTTGCAATCAAAAGAGGAACTCAAACCAATAAATTGGGGATCAGATTTATCCACTGCCAATATCCAAGAAAAAAATGGAAAACATAGTGGAGGCTTCGAAGAAAGTATTTCGGCGTTGCAGATTGAATTATCTCAATTTCATGTGCCATTTCTACGCAGAAAATCCAAGCAATCAAGTAGAAGAGCGGATAAAGCAATTGGAGAACTCAAAATTACAGCTTTGTGTTGACCAGGTAACATTTATTTTTAAATTCTCTATCGACTTAGCTTTAAGTAGGATATTTTTCAGCAGCTCAAATTGTTATAAAAAAGTTTCTGTTACTTTTCACAAGTGTCAAAAAGTATAAAATAATATTAAAATGTATTCTAATTTTTGCAAATTTACATTTACATTTTTTTTTTTAAACTTCAATATCAATTATTATACCATCAAATTGACATTAAACTATTTTTCAATATTTTGAAAAGATGTTTATTACCACATTTTTAAGTAAATAAGCTTTCCGTGTTAAACTTTAAGAAACTGATTTTCTTTGTTTTAAGGATTGTCAGGCTATGTATGGAGGATTGAAAAGGAAGTGTGATAAAGCCCCAAAGCCCCCTTTGTTCACCAATAAGTATGTTTTTGTTGGGGAAAAAACAAGCTCGAATGTTTGTCAACACAAGATTGGTGAACCAGTTCTTTTGAACCCAAACAGCTATCAGAACCTGAAAGATATATTGGCTGCTTTGAAGGC
The DNA here is from genome assembly GCF_902728285.1 of Clytia hemisphaerica. Classification (NCBI taxonomy): domain Eukaryota; kingdom Metazoa; phylum Cnidaria; class Hydrozoa; order Leptothecata; family Clytiidae; genus Clytia; species Clytia hemisphaerica. The sequence continues at coordinate 8,176 of NW_027104134.1, read as the reverse complement.
AAATTTAAATATTGGCAAGGATCGACAATGGACCTTCATTGGATGTGATGGACCGCCTTATTGTCTTGCCAGTAGACTTATTGAACAAGACAAGTCAAAATATGATTGGATTGCAATGACACCAGGGCTAGGCCACCTTAACATGAATCAAATGAAATCACTATTTAAGGTACGTGTATTCAGCATTAAAAGGATAAATCATTCCATTTTTATCGTGGCATAAAACACATCTTTTCTGTAAAGAAATTACAAAGTTTTATTACTTGATAAATGTCCTACGAAAAGCTTCTTGATTGATTTATAACAGAAAAATAAATGTATTTAACGATACAATATTGTTGTGTAGCTATGATTAACAATCCATTTTTATCATAACACTTTTGTTGATTTATCTTGGCGTTCAATCATTTAGGATGATCTAAAATTTAGGGTACTCTCTGTCTTCTTAACCCCCTCCCTTGCTTATTAATTTTTCGTTTTTTTCATCCAGGGCATTCTTATTCCAACCAGTTCCAACCTCCCAGGACATTCCTATTCCAATATTATGGGGGGCATCTATTAGGGTTCAGAGAGTGCAGTTTTTTTTCAATCCGCAAGAGTTTCTGACTTTAAAATCTTTTTTCAACTTTAGGTTATGGACAAGATATGTTTAGAGCCCCTTGCAAAGGATGTTTTGAATTTTAATTCCCTCAAAGCATACCGTACTTTTGTTGGTGGAAAAGATACACACAAAGCGTGGCAGAGTTTGAGATATTTTTGCATGGAACTTGTTTGGAACTGATTGACCTTTATTGTAAGGAATGCAAGACAACAAATCCAGAACCCCTCGGGTTTCTCCAATAGCAAAAATCTATCAAAACACCCACTTTGAAGCTAATGACCCAAATAGTATTGAAGTATGCCCTTGGGATCTATGTTCAACGAGTAGGTGATCGAAATAATGACCATGTGATAAGCGATGCTGGAAGATATGCTTTCATGGACATGTTTTATGGCTTTCCTCACCCTCTTTACCAAGAAATTGAGTATCGAGATCTCGAAAACAAGGTCATCTATCCAGAAGAAGTAAGAGCTCAGCGGAACAAAAATCTTACGTATTCAACTTATCCAGAACCTGGACGATGCCAAGGTGGAGATTTCATGCTAGAGCAAAAGGTTTGGTTTTACTTTGTTTAAGTATTTTGCAAAATCTTTCGACAATAATTAATAAACTACAGCTTATTTCAATAATAAGACAGTATTAACTGTACAATTCAGAATAAATATATATATAGAAAAATCTGTAAACTATATAATGCCCTAACTAACAAAATGATTAGAATTTCTCCCCATAACTTTTGAAGCAAAACTCAGAAAATTATTTAATTTTTTTTTTCAAATCTGAGCACAGTAAAAACTAAAAAAATGTCCTCTTTTTTCAGGTCCAAAGGCAGAAGATGATTGCACCCAAGGGGCCTGTTGACAATCAGACCTGGCAAAGAATATCACGATCAGTCGATTTCATTGATGAATTGTATGAGAAAACGTCAAATTTCTTGAACTTAAATTCTGAGAGTGCTTCGAGAATATCTGGCCTCAAACACGAAGTGATCGAATGGAGAGCGATTCTTAGATCCTCAAAATATCTCGAACAAGAAAACACTTCTGGTATGACAAATATCAAAGGAGAAGCTTTGAATTCAGACCTCGAACATATATCTTATTCTTGATCAAAAACGTAAACAATATTATAAAGAAAGGATGGAGGGCAAGAATCTTGAGAACATTCGCCTACCAATCATTCCTATTGCTGAAGATGAGACTGATTACGAAGACTCTAGTGACGAGGGTGAATGATTTCTGAATGACTTTCCTTAAAATATTAAAACTGCATGAATAATAAAATAATCGTAAAGACTAATCAAAAGATGAAGATGGAACAAAAGTTATCAAATGAAAGCAATTACCCTTAATGGGATTAATTTTCGCGGGGATATTGGAAAATCAAAGAATTTGCCTTTGTTTAAGCCAATTTTTTTAGCCAATTTTTTTCATTTTACCAGAGGTTTCGGCAATAAGTATCAAACAAAAATTTCACAAGAATTCAATTTCGCAAAAATGGCCAAATTTCGTGAAAATAAATTTCCGTCAAAATTAATCTCTTTTAGTTAAATATTTCTAGTAAATGTATTCCAAAAACTATTAGTATGATAAAGTCAGAAGATACCGGGTGAATAAGTTCTATTTAGCTACTTTCAAATTTATTTCCACCATTCGATGTGTTGGGGAACACAGTCAAAAATAAAGGGGGGTTTTGTGACATTTCTACCTTCTGTCATATCTGATACCATATCTGGTGGAATTTTGAGGTTACCATATCAAAACTTTGAAGAACTCAAGTATAGAAATTTCTCGTTGTTTTAGAAGAAACACGAATTTAAGAGGTTACTTCAATCCTGAGTAATACTTAGAAATATGATGTGGTTAAAGTGAGGTTACCCAAATGAGGTTACCTCATTCTAAAGCTTATAAATCAATACCTACTGAAGCAAAATTGCTCAAAATTTAAATATGCCTCAAGTAGGCCTCATTCTAAGCAAAAACTAATTTGGATTTCTTATAAGCTGTATTTTTTGGGCTAAATTGAGGTTACCAATTCGCAATTTTTATAAACCCCTTTAATAGGCTTAAAAAAAAGTGGATATTTTGTTGGCAATTGGTTTGATAAAGGTAATAGAAGCTAAATTCATCATGAAAATTATGACTGATAAACAAAAAGGTTGTATATTTAAGGTTACTCTTGTAGAAAAGCACCATTTTCACTGTAATCCTGTGTTAAGCTAAAGCTAATAAGGCTATTAATCAAAGATCAATATTATTTGTTTTGCTTGACTATAACATCAAATCATAAACTAAATCACATCTCAAGATGGATTATTAGAAGTAGAAGAAATCAGAATCTTTAAAATTCAAATTTTAATGGGTTTTTGAGGTTACTACAATTCACCGAAAAGTAACCTCAAAAATCACACCAAATCTTCAATATTTTTCGCACTTTTTCTGACCAAGTGTTGCCATGTCAGTATAGAGTATGCTCTCAAGTTTTTAGAGGTTAAAATAGTTTTTACTAAAAGATATGGTGTTTCAAAGGTTACCCTATAAAAATGATGGTAACCTCAAAAATACCCCATAAAATCTTTCGAAAAATTTATGAAAATACCGTGCTAAGACATCGACCCTGGGTGTAAAATTTCAAAGCCTAAAAATGATTATTTATGATTTTATTCTAATTTTACCAAAAAGAGCAATTTTTTGACTTTCCAAAAATGTCACACAATTTTTGACTGTGTTCTGGGCAAAGGAACTTAATACGTTTTAAATCAGTTTTGGAACATACTATACCAACACATAATTGATGTACCCAGTATTCACACCCAATTGTGCTGCATCTAATCCAGTTTATTAAATCATTTTTGTTTTTGCATTCCCTGCATTTTTCACGATCACTTTCCTCGTCGCATTGATCTTCTTCTTGATTATTCTCGATACCAGCACTTTCAGCATATTTGTTTTCTTTAGTAGCACATTCATTTTCATTACTAGCGCTTTCGTTTCCTTTACTAGCTATTTCATTATCGTCGACATTTTGTTTGTTTTGATGATGGTGTAGTGTTCAACAACATAAAATCCAGGCTATCGGAAATAAGAAAATCTGTAAAGGTTTGTGTAGAGGGCTCCATAGAAATACTTGTAGGATGTGTAGAAATATTTTGAGAATGTGTAGAAATACTTTGAGGTTGTGTAGAAATACTTTGAGGTTGAGTTGATGTCTGTGGATCGGTTGGTAATGATGGATTGGAGAGATTTCTCATTGTTGGAAACAAAGGGAAAGGCAGGGGTAATGTCGGTGAAGTTAATGGCGTAAATTGACGAAATCTATATTCAGGACTAGCGTTAGTTGTTGTTGTTGTTTTGTTTTTCATAAGCTCAATTGACGTCGAAAATATTTTTACGCCAGTTGGTCCGTGAAACTCGACGTAGGATTCGTCTTCTATCGTCAGCTTTAGGATGGCTATGCTCTTTTTATACCTTTTCTTCTTTTGGAACGTGTGCTGGCCTGCTTTGATTTGTCAACAATCAACCCTTCTCCTCTCTTCCGTTCTTTGTTATCTTTATTTTCGGTGAAGACAAAATCTATTTTACCATTTTCGTTGTATACGATAGCGTTTTTTTCATCATTATATGTTAGATATGTCTCTAGAAACAATTTGAAATAGAATTAATACATATAAAGTTCTTACACAGAAAGCAAGGGATACACTGAGCTAGGTAGAACAGACACTTCTTCTAGAAAGAATTTGGTGGAAAGAATCTCTCAAAACGTAGCCAAACGTAAATCGCGTGATCCAAGCCACGATAAACTTCATCGATAGACCATTGTCCCAAATCAAAACTATAACCCTCTCTTATATCCTTTAAAGAAAGTGTTTATATTTCTGATATTGTTCTTTTTTACTACAAACATTGCTGTTATCGTATATCTTTTGTCACAGAAACAACAAACTTTACGAATGTATAAGTTATATTGATCTAACGATAAAAATGAAGAACCAAATAAAAATTTTTTTCGATTTCTCTTGTCTTAAATATATCCCTTTTGTTAAAGAAATGTTCCAAAAGTTATTAAATACTATAAAAAATAACTATGATGCATTCTTTAAAACAGTGTAAAAAAACATCAAGATCTTTTTTGAAGTAGAGCTTTCCCAAAACTCTTTGGTAAACTTTGAACAATGTATTATATACGATATTAAAAAAATCCCTGAAAATTTCACGAGATTTTATCAACTAGATTAAAAAATATCATAATTTTGCCTGAACTTCTCTTAACTTTGCTGCTATCTATAACTTTTCTCATTAAAAAAAATTTCAACACATTTGAGATGAAAGATACTTTAGGCGTACAAACCTTTGCGAAAGTTAGAAGGGATAATCAGATGGTTTGAGATATTTAACGATCCGCTCGCGAAAAATATTTTTTCCTCAAATTGGCGAAAGTAAATGTCGTAAATTTTGCAATTTTTCGACTTCGCGTAAATGTACGCCTGAAGTAGTTTACGAGAAAAACTTTAAAATAACAAAAATCAAAATTGAAAAATACAATCAATCAAAAGAAGAAAAGTACATCTTGCATGAAATCATTATGTGTGTACTTATGTCGCCAAAACAACGTCAACATCTTGCATCACGACATGACAAGTGTATTCGTGCATTTTCCCTAATGTTTTTTCGAGATTGTGGACATCGCTGTGGATGAAGTATAGACAATTTAGTTTCGGACCATCCCCCAATAACGTGCTACCATGACTCATTGTCCCGTAGTAGATACATTCCACTTTTGAAATTTCACCATTATCAATCATGGGTGACACTATTTTTGCCATGCAAGCTGGCATCCTCACAACTGATTTCCCTGCAATCGTTGCAACTATTTGATCAGGGTATTCCCTTACAACAACATCAGCGATGTCTCTGAGGCGCCTGAAAACAGGTACCTTAACTAAGATAGCTTTAGTATCAAAGTAATTATTGGGCTCCCTTTCGCAGTTCAAAATCATTTCAAAGCCCATTAAAGGACAAATTCTAAAATGATGATATCCATTAATGGTTGCTGAGACCACAAAGAATTTAGATTCGTACCTCGTTTTGTATTCGGCTACATAGCCTTCTAATTCATTAAATAAAATCGTTGTGTTTGCCGCAGTCATCTTTCAAAACGAGTGAAACTGAATTAAAGAGCATATATTGTACATTCAAAGGCACATAGAGAAAAAACCCTTCCGCAGATTTTGAAGAAATTTTCAATGTATATATATCAATTAAAGGTCGCTCTTTCGATTGGTTATGTTTTTAGCATGCGCATATTCCTCTAAAATGTCTAAAATTGGGGTTCAAGTTAAAAATGTCCTACTTAGGCCATCTATGGCCTACTTAGGACATAAAAAATGTCCTTCCTAGGCCATTGTCCTAGTAAGGCCATTGTCCTAACTAAGACATTGTTCCTGACTGATAATGGAAAGTGAAGCTTGGCATATCGCCCCAGTCCTTTTTTGCGTTTCTCGGCGAACCGACAATTTTACGAAATATAGTTACGAAGATTTTTCTTGACCATCCAAGAGATTTTTCAAGATTTCTCTACAAAAACTGTTTACCAATCAAGAATATTTGCTGAATGATCTTGTGGAATGTTCGTACTACACAAAACATATCAAGAGAGAGAAGAAATACGCTCATGAGATGAGATTTGGTGAAGAAAAGATGGAGGATGATTTTTTGTTTACATTTTAGGTGGTAGCAGTTAAAGTTGGATAGCTACTTGTATAATTTATGAAATGTAATGTGTGCATCGTTATGAAAAGTATAGAAGTGTGGCTTTCTTATGGTACATAAATCTTTTGCATACATAGAGGATTTAAATTCTAGTAGAGCACTTAAAATTTTGAATTTTCGGTTTGAAAACTTCCGAGAATTTGTCCTCCATTTAGTTTTTATTACTATTATTATTTGTTACAGCAAGAAAGTAATGATTAGTCATGTAACATCGTAATATCTTGAAAACAAAATGTCAACTTTTGGAAAGTGAACATATGAAAAAATTGGATGACTTATGTCGAGTTTGTGGAAAGAAGGTTGTATCAAACAGGGGTTATCCCAACCCAAAGTTAAAGTCTGATTACAAAACAGCCTTTCTCCAACATTTTGGAATCAGAATTGACTTGGAGACACATGAGGTAAATTTTTTTTTTAAGAGTCACTGTCCCTGACTCCCCCTGGCTAATTTTTGCTTTGGCAAGGCAGGTCTAGAGGGTATAATGTTTCTATAATCAATTGCTTTTAGTTGTGCATATAAAAATTGTTTAGTTCCCTTTTTATCATTTCTTATGGTGGCTAGGGATGACAAGAAATGTCTGAAATACAATTTTAATCAGCTACTTTTCATAAGTTACTTTAACTTTATCTAAATCCTATTTCTTTCAATATTTAGGTTTATCCTAACAGACTTTGTGCTGCCTGTAACTTGCGACTGTCACGTTTGCCGGAAGTTAGCAATACTCCAGACACATATCTACCTACTTATCAATTTCTCCCTCATAAAAGCATGTGTACCATCTGCTATGGAGCTGACCGTGGAAAAGGAACAAAGACAGACGGGAAAATTAAGTTGAAAACATTGGACAAAGTGATGCTATCAATAAATCTTATAAGACACCGCGTACCCTACCAAGATAAAACCTATTATCGAACATTTTTTAACAGTGATAATCAACCTGCTATTGACTTAACTTTACAATTTCACGAGGATTTCTCATGGCAGTTGTTTGTACATGGTCATGAAGTACCCAACAATTTTTCACTCCCTCATAAATTTACAAATAAAAATATTAGAGAGATGATGAAAATTTCTGAATTAAAACTCTGTTCTGGCAATGATGACTTTCAAAATGTTTTGAAACGAAAAACTCAAATAAAAGATATGGGAATCGCTGATGCAGTTATTGAATCAACACAAGGGCTACAGCTTGTTAGTGCTAATTTCAATACTATAAGGCACATAAACTGTCACAGACTCATTAAAATTGAAAAGGGAAAACTTACAATATGTCCTAACTATAACAATATGCGACCCAATCCAAATAGACTTAGAAAACGCTTAAATGAAGAAATGATTGGGACGTCAACTTCTTCACATGTTAATATGAAATTTTTGACAATACCAGAATTGGAAGAGCGCTTGAGAAGGGCACAGAAAGAACGCCAAGCTGCAATATGGAAAGTTTCAAAGTTAGCGGTAGTGGTAGGTTATTCTCTTTTATCATTTCATGTATTGCTTGTTTGGTTTACATCCAGATCTGCGCCTAAAACCTAATAAAAATCAATACATCACACCAGATAGACTTTGTCTAATGATGGAGAAAGGCTGTATACAAAATAAATTACAATGACTACAAAAAGAAAGGTCCCATGCTTTTAATTCATAATCAAGATAATCTGACTAATTTTCCCAAATTGATTAATCTCATTTCTTTCAATCCAACCAGGTAGACAAATTGATAAAGAAAGAAGGTGTGTTGTTGTTGGGAGAAAGAAACACCTTGGTTGACGAAATCTTTAAAGGTAACGCTCAACAGATGCAATT